>NC_051408.1:4164176-4164570 GCF_015228065.2 Penaeus monodon
GGGAAAGAATCACACCGTCTTTCTGACTTCCCATCCGACCCTCCCAATTTAAAACAAAAAGCCAGACCAGAGACAATGTAAGACCAAACCTTTCTCGTTGGTCTCAAGCGTCTTTTCGTGCTCCAGCAGCTTCTCCTTGACTTTTCGATTTTCGCCCAGGAGTTTCTCATTGTCGAGGGTGAGCTGCGAAAGCTTGGTTGCCATCTGCTGCACCTGCTCGCTCAACTCTGCAACCTTTGAGTCCTTTTCTGTGACGAGTTTGTCCTGCTCCATTAGGGCTGCCCCACGAACATTACTCTATAAGGTTCGGGAATGGCGGTCAGTGTGACAGGTCAAAGAGTAGATATAAGTGAAAGACATTTCAGTATCAGGAATGTATGGGGAGTTTAAGGCA
>NC_051408.1:4164615-4164902 GCF_015228065.2 Penaeus monodon
ACTTTATGGTGCTAATTTCTACAAGAACAATTTAAATTTCTTAGTTTGCTGCAAAGAAAAATAACTACTGATACTCATTCTGAATAAAATGATGTTATTCCAGCATGTATCAATAATTATGAAATACATGAAGCAAAATTTTGACCCAGTAAAAGAAAGAAATTTTTAAAAATATTAACCATGATGTTCCTTATCATAAGAGAATAAGGAAAAAACATCTTTGAAGAAGTAAGCAGTACATTTAACACAGGACACGTTACCTATAATTCTGGCCTTTTTTTTATTTA
>NC_051408.1:4165293-4169528 GCF_015228065.2 Penaeus monodon
TGGGTTAAAGTGAGGGAGCAAATGCACTTTTATAATAACAATGATGATAACATTAGCACAAAAATACAATAGTAAGTTATTAAAAAGTTCATGATACATGCAATCCATATCATAATAAAATATATATTTCTTACTACTGAAAAAAAAAGGATAAAAGAGACCTGCATGGAAAAAAAAGCATAACTCCTTACCGTCATGTGTTCCTCTTTGATTTTCTTCTGAAGTTTCTTTATCACATCCAGGCTTTTCTGCAGTTCCGCATACAGCATCTGGATCGAATTTTCCCGCTTGGCTAACTTTTGCTGTTTTTCCTCAACCGCTTCCTCTAAACTCCTCTAAAAGAAATTGCAAGTTATATATCTCATGTCAAAAAAACACCATTGTTCATCAGCACATATCATATTCAGAATTTTGCCTCAACAAAAAATACACTTATTACATGTTGTTTCAGATTTCCTTCTCAGAGTGTTACCTACACTCAAATACTTCTCGGGGAGGACAATTACACCCTTTTTAGTTAGATATGTACCTGGCGATCATGTGCATTCAGGATGATTTTAATCGTAATAAAAATACCACCTCAATCTCACCTTCTGCTGCTGTAGAGATTCTAGCATTTCCTGAGTGTGCCCGAGGCTAGTGTCTTTACTCCGAAGTTCACCCTCAAGCTGAGAGACTCTTGACTCTAACTCTCGCACTGTGATAAAGGGTATTCTCAAGTGTGTGTATGTTTTTCCTTTTCTATCTATATTTCAGAGAAATCAACACTCAAAATCAGTAACAACATTCTTTAAATCATGATAAATAACCTGAGAAATAATTCGTCTCAATTTTTAAAACACACATTGAAGCACAGAAAAAGACTGAAAACAAGATAAGCAAACGAACCGGCAGATGATTTGGAATGGTAATCTTTATCGAGATGAGCATTTATCTTCTTAGTGTGGCCCAATTCCTGCCGGCAACGTTCCAGATTGCCCTCTGCACTTGACAGACGACTACGGAGTTCCCTAGAAGAGACAAGGTAGGAAATTAATTTTGAGAAATGACAATATAGAATAACTTCAAATCAGGGATAAGGGATAACTGCATATTAATCTACCTTTCATCAACATGCTTGTACTTTGGTTGGTGAAATCCCTGAAGCCAGGGTTACACTAGTTTTATCTGATGCTGGAATTAGGTATGGCAGACCAAGAGCATTCTCTGCCTAGATCCCAGTAATTTTTCAACAGATATTGAGAATCTATGGGCTATTATCATCTTATAAAATCTTTCCGAAGCCAGCCGAGACTTGCCCATCCTAGGATTGTAACCAAAAAAAGGAGAGAGAATAGCAGGAGGTGGCTGCAAGACCAGATATAAGTCTGAGTCATGTAACCCAAGTTTAAAGATCAATGATATACTCCTGTTTCATACCACTTGTCTCTTCTTTTATAATGTCCCTACACAAATATATACAAGTATACCATTGATATTCTACACCTTCATACTCACTTTACACTGCCTTCTGCTCTCTGCTTCTTTTCCAAGAGTTCACTATTTTGCGCTGTGAGTGAGGAAACCTTGGCCTGGAGCTGGTCTATCCGATGACTCATTTTTGCCTCCAGGTCACGTCTCTCACGGTCGGCTCTCCTGTCGGCATCACTCTGTACCTGAAAAAAATAATAATTTTGTGAGAAAATCAATTTAATGATATTTTGCCTGTGATATATCCTGTTAATTTTGTTACATCAAATGTATCCTTGTCCTGTGATAAAAAAAAAGTAAAATGTAAACTGGTAAAAATAAATATACTGACCTTCAGAAGCTTGTCTTTCTCCTGGTTAATGAGCTGCGCTTGCTTCTCCGAGGATAAGGCAATTTGGTGATTTAGTTCAGACCTTAGTTCCTGGGCTTCTCTTGAGGTCTTGGCCAAGATATCTTGCGTATTTCTTAGTTGGTTTTCTAACTGCTTTGCATTTTCTTCTGCTTCTCTCTCTTTGGCTTTAACTTCAGCCTGTTTAAAATTAAATTTCAATATAAAGGTATTTAATAATATAATATGTCACTCTAGTACATTATGAAAAAAAATGACAATAATACAAATGGAAAAAATAAATAAACCCAAATAAACCCCGAAAAGACACCAGTAGCTACCTTAAGAGCTTTGCAACACTCAGCTAGGTGACTGAGTTTCAGCTGTGTTGAGGCTGGAGTGAGTGTGAGAGACAGGTGACACAGATGTTTGAAAATGTTAACTTCCACAACCTCCAAAGCTGCACTGTCTCCCCCACTATCGGAGCATCGGAGAGCAAGCACAAATCTGCGGGACAATAAAAGGATTAAGGTGAAACACAGGATCTACAAAATTCAGGTGTATTAATCCTTTTCTATGTGAGTAAGCATGCATTCCTCCAAACAATAGCTACACTTTTATTCATACATATAGCAAAAAAAAAAAAGTGTAGCAACTTTTCAAGTAGATGACACAAAGTGAAGACACATAAAAAAGTATCCCAAACAAACACCATTTTCTGTTGTGGTGCGTGTAAAGGCTATAAAAGAATCTTTATATTAAATTAAAAACAGCCCTTGGTTTACACAACAGTGGCTGTTGCAGCTCCATCAACTTGGAAATATGGGAAGTGCACATTTAAGGAACCAGAGTACTGTAATTGAAACATTATTATGTAACTTCCATTGGTCCCACTAAATGGATAAACTTACCTTCTTGGAACCAAGGGTGCTGGAAAATCAATTATGTACATGTACAGAATTTCATTACAACACCATTCACGGTCAAAGTCCAAACTGTATAAAAATAGGCTACTTTTCATCAAACTCTTGTTTCTTTTTTCTAATATAACATCTTGAAATTCTATCTATTTACATTGAAAATCCCATGCACAAAATACAGTTCTACTTGTATAAAAAATCATTATAATATATCAAAATGACAGTTCAAATATTACAGAATCACTATTATTCTTCCCAATAACAAAAGCTGTTTTGTAGCCTGATCTCCATATATACATATAAAATGTAGAAACAATCCCTCTCATGAACAAATTCAATGATACAGATAATTTTCCAAAACACTACCCAGATTTTTCTTTGTTTTGTATCTAAAGTCAATGGATAATGTATAGTTAACCTGTAAGATAATCTATAGCTAATCACTACTTACTTGGGTGAGTCTTTGCCACTTTCTCTGATGCATGTGTTAACAAGCTCAACAAATTTATGTGGGAAAGCACTGAAGTCAATCAGAAGTCCCTGACTTTGCCGCAGAGCATGATAGTCCTCCTCACAGACAATGCACGTAAACAGGAAAAAAGGGTCACTATCATCAGTCAGTCTGACTAACAACTCCTGAAAATCAAAGATAATCTTAGTGGAATCTCCTCATCACTCCTATTTCTACAACAGATATATATAACATGTAAAACCTCTGTAAAAGCATTTTTTTGAGCTGTGTATCTCGAGTTACAATAACTATTCAATAGATTTATACTATCACTGATGCATCTGAAATCTTGAGACTTTTGAAAAAATATTTTTTCATATGGCCCTATTTTACATTTATCCCTGATATTTATGCTCCTTATTAGTGTGATAGATATGGCTCATTCAGTCCTTAACTCAGTAACTCAATAATGCTACAACTATAGCCTATTACAGGTTCAATATTTAATTAGATAAAAATAAAATAATTCCCTACCTTTGATGTTCCTGTAGACCTTCCACTGAGTTCTACCAAGAGCCTGAGCCTGCGAACAGTGGCTGCAGCAACAGCACAACCAGCCTCGATGAATTTAATGCAGACCTCACAGTTTGCAAGGATTTCGCCACCACTTTTGCCTCCCAAACTCTCCATTATTGCTTAGCTGCGATAAAATTCAATAAGAATAATTTTAAAAAGACATGAACATATTTTAACTTGAATGACTGATGAACATTCATTATTTCCAATTACTTTATTTAACAAAAAACACATCAGTTATGCAACCTTGTATTTAATTTAACTTTCAAACATTCTGAACTTCACACATAACCCCATCAACTCACGGCAAAGATTAGTCTCCTTTATTTTGACTAAAACCTGACCTTATGATATAACAAAGGTCACAGAGCAAAAAAATTAATGAATAGTATGAACTTCTAAAAATTAAATGAACAGCAAAGCTTACAAATCTATATAAAGCAGAAACATCAACCATCTCAAATGGCTTTAACTCCCTGCTACCAGGTAA
>NC_051408.1:4169712-4170587 GCF_015228065.2 Penaeus monodon
TAAAAATTTGATCACCAAACACTTGTTACGCCATCTTGTCAGCATATATATTCCCTTGAAACAAAATTTCATATGTGGTACCTAGCATCTTTGTTATTACAGATGAATTTAAAACGCTAAAGGTATTTTACATGCCTTTCTTAACAGAGCGGAATTAGACATTTTGATTTAGTTCAAATGTAATGGAACATATGACTGATTACCATCTATATCTTAGAATGCCTTTTCCTTTTAAATCTGCAGCTGAAAATAACACATCAAAAAGTATCTTAGAATTGATTAATCTATTAATTTACCTGATATTGTGCAACAAGCATTTTTCAAGATAATACCATCAACATCAGATCCTTTCCAATTCCATCTTAACTATATGCACTAAATACCTCCTTCCTCCTAATTCATAAAACTAATCTAATGGACCGTCTTTTAAGACAGAAAATAGTATATTACACATTCATTAAATAAAAGTAATCTCCCCGAGGGTCACATCCTCAACCTCCTTACCATCGTATATTTCAGGCCTTATATCTCCATAAAACCTTATCATATACCGATATATCTTCATAAATCTTCTAAAGTGACTTATTACAAAGGACATACAATAGTTCTCTTTGCTTATTATCCCCGAAATTACTCACATTTAACTCATTTTCTCCAATAAAGTGTCGGCGGCGGAAACAACCTTTAAATTGTGTTTGTTTACATTTGAAATCGGCGCGGGATACGAGCCTAATAAAAATCTAATAAAAATAAAAACATTTTTTTTAGTGTAAATGGTAAAAGAATATTATTTTACTGATAAACTTATGGTGGTGTTAATTTTTTTTTATATAACAAATATATAATGATGAAGAAATGTTTTATGATAAGAAAGG
>NC_051408.1:4172644-4172951 GCF_015228065.2 Penaeus monodon
TGCATAAACTCACAAGAATCATTCAGACTCCTGGATATTCATGTTCTGAGCACCCAATTGTGGGCGAGAAACAGGTTATGCGAGAACAGGTGTGCAAACAGCCAGGTGAACACAACACCTGTTATACAAACGGCTTTGTATTGCTGTCTCCCCGTCTACTGATTGTAAAGTCAACATTTCCCACAGGAAGGCGAATTCATATAAGTTAAATACGTTATCATATTCTTGTGGTTCCAGTGAGTGAAACTGTATGTGTTTTAGAGAGATTCTCCCTGTTCTCGGAATGTAATTTGGGATTTGTGGATCT
>NC_051408.1:4172988-4173117 GCF_015228065.2 Penaeus monodon
GACCGCATATATATGGAAGGAAAACCATATTTTTAATCTTAAAACAGTGAAAGTTTCCGGTGATTATGAACAGATGTAGAAAATAGGGTACAATAACAAGCATACAAATGATGAAAGCTGATATGGTGC
>NC_051408.1:4173141-4174159 GCF_015228065.2 Penaeus monodon
TGGTTGTTTATTAGTAAAGCTATATTGTGCTTGTTATGTTGCATATTAATTTTATATCTGCAATACCGTTTCATAACTTCATGTGGCTAATGGTAACCGGTTAATTAGTGCTCATAAGCAAGTAATTATCTAGACATTACGGTAACATGTATCGATGGTTACTAATATCAAAAGATATTTTTGTTATTCGTTAAGTAGCATTAAGTTAGAAATTACGTTATACTAGAATGTCGTTAGTTTAGTTTTAGAAAGATGCTATCAGAAAAATACCTTTTCCATGCACGTCAAAATGTGTATATCTAATCAATCTTTAACAGTGTCGCTATCTTATTTTAAGATCGTATTATTTCCTACTAGTTTGAGATAAATGATTTTATCCTGTTTGCCACAAGTGTCTGGAAAAATCAGCACAATCTTATTTTTCCACCTAACAGTGTGAAAATGAGCATGACATCTGGAAAAATCTTACTTTCCCACGCGAGGAAAAAAATGTTTTTTCGTTAATAGCCTCAAAAGAAAGTTACCTTAATCTAATATAGAAACAAATGAATAATATTTCGCGCTAACTGAACAAAAAGAAATGCCACAATCTCATTCTTCCAACAATCTGAGGAGAAAAAATGCAACCGTAACCTTAATCTCATCTACAGTCTTTATAAAAACAATTAATCTCTTCTTTCTCTCTCCCCCACCAATGGGCCACAGCGAGCTACATAATATGTCAATGATCTCAGGACGAACACTGAGGACACGATGGATAAAGTCCGTCATAGTATACTGTTTCATCATCTATATATTCCTTACGGTCGACTACACTCTATTCTCAAGGCAAAAGCATCACGGGCAACATCACGGAGCTACGTCTCGTTATCATCATAAGGCACAAGGTATGTTGTGTTTTTTCTTATATCGTTATTTATGTGTTGTGAAGGTAGGAGTGCATTATGGGTAATGCTTTGTGGGGTTAGTGAATAAACGTGGGATGACTTTTTTCCTTTCGAATCTAAAAGGATAGCTT
>NC_051408.1:4174293-4175048 GCF_015228065.2 Penaeus monodon
CCGAACATAGACCGTGAGGTGTTTGCGTCTGTTTTGAGTACATCTTACTATTCCGCTCAACGTCGCAACCGCCACAAAAAGAAGCAGGCCAAGCCGACCCCCTTCAGCGCCCCTAAAAGACCCTCCTCTCTCTTCCAGAAGCCAAGCGGCCTCACCGCCACAAGCCCCTCCGCCGCACTAACGTCCTCGTGCTGAGTTCGATGGGCCGCAGCGGGTCCAGCTTTCTCGCGGAGATCCTGGCTTCGCGGGGCCGGAACGTGTACTTGGTCGAGCCCATTCGAAGCCTCCCGCAGAGCCAGATGGTAGACGAGCACTCAGTACGCGAGGAACTCAAAAGCTGCTTCCGCTGTGACCTCCGGCAGGAGTTTCTCCACTTCGGAGACAAGCCTTCCTCTTCGGTCCGGCACCCGTACACCGCCAAGAAGGATTTCGCAGGCGTCGATTTGGAAATCATTAAGGGATATTGTAGGCAAGAGCCCACCAGGATCGTCAAGACTATTAGGACTCGCCTGGCTTGGGTGGCGGAGCTCCTGCAGGAGGACCCGAGCTTGAAGGTGGTCCATTTGGTGAGGGATCCGCGAGGTTCTCTGAAGTCGGCGGCGAAGGTGAAATGGCAGTTGAACCCGAAGGAGACTTGTTCGAAGATCATGGAGGTTCGTTCTGTTTGGTTCGTTTTGTAATTCTATGAAAGTTTTCGATATGATGCTTGTATACTTATGTGTGTAGAGAGAGATTGGGGGTCATCGTGTTTAAGA
>NC_051408.1:4175163-4175436 GCF_015228065.2 Penaeus monodon
CATAAGTATATGTATATCTGTGTGCATCGAGCCATTACATCAATGTTAGTATCTTAAATTTTAAGAATCAATTTGACATTTTTCTCTGATGATATGCCCCTACATTTTATCTCTAATTCATTCAACATACTTAAAATTTAAATAATCCATGATTACCACAGGATCTCCAAACTCGCCAAGAAATGGAGAAAATTTATCCGAACAGGTACCTCTTCGTCAAGTAAGTGTTGCCAAACTATGCTCATCCTTTTTAGTTAATTGGTCTGCTTCTAG
>NC_051408.1:4175929-4176066 GCF_015228065.2 Penaeus monodon
AGCAACATCAACGCTCTTTCCCATGAGATTTTAATAAAAAAAAATCATTAGAAAAAAAAGTGAAGAAATTTACAATCATACAAGAAACATAATGATAATTTCGAGAAGGAAGAGAATAAACTGATGTTAATTTACTC
>NC_051408.1:4176110-4176544 GCF_015228065.2 Penaeus monodon
GCTTTATCTCTATTTTATCTCCTTTATTTTATCTCTTTTTTTATCAACCCTCTATTTCAGGTACGAAGATTTGGCGCAAGATGCTTACAAAAAGACAGTCGAAATCTATAGTTTCTTAAGAGGCAAATCTGTCCACCTGCCGAAGAGAGTTAAGAAATACCTTTGGAAACACTCCATGAACCTCCATAAGGCAAAGAAATCATTCGGAACTTATCGCGTGTCCGAAAAGATTTACCAGCATTGGCGAAGTTCCATAACCGAAGCCGAACTGAACACTTACGAAGCCGCCTGTGGTGATGTCATTCACGCCTTGGGACACAGGATATTCGGAAGCGAGAAAAGGGCGCGCGATTTGTCGTTATCCTTAGTTATTTAGCTGCTTTTGTTCTGGTAAATTATGTAAGACAGTTGTTATTAAAAAGAAAAAAAAACTG
>NC_051408.1:4177423-4177597 GCF_015228065.2 Penaeus monodon
CTGTTAAGAAGTGATTGCTTGTCAAAATGTAAAACATTTTAGAAATAAAATTGAATAAATCATATGTGAATATTTAATGGAATTCTCCAATCTACAGCATCTTTATGTGGGATTATTGTTGTTACATGGATGCAAATAGTACCCTTTATACTATAATATACTGTTTTTTTAATA
>NC_051408.1:4178874-4180799 GCF_015228065.2 Penaeus monodon
ACCCTAATGAGAACTGACACCCGTGTAAATGAGTATTGAAACACGAGACGCGGTGAATATAAATCAGTCAATTATTAAGCATAAAAATGTACTTCACTGTCTCAGTTGGGAGTGAATGGTTGCGTCAGTTCAGTGGAATTATTCTTAAGATATGCGTGGAAGTGCATAACCCACAGTGAGTAAAGGCGGCACGTCATACGTATTGTACATATGAGTCCGCCATAATCCCTATGAGTCACAGAAGTCGCCATACACCTCTTGAGTATTTTCATTTATTTTTCTCTAACGAGTGTGGTTATCCATCCCTTCATCTCCTTAGTTTTCAATATGATTATTATAACATGATGGTATTTTTATAAGTTCAAATTCAATCTACATGAAAACGACGTCGGTCAAGTCCCATGAAATTTTTCGCTAGTATTGTACCTGGCATCTTACAGGGTTAAGAATGTGACGTAAATGTATTGCCATATACTTTAATTGGCACACATTCTTACCGTGTATATCATGTCGATTAATTTGTGTGATCTTGATTTATCTAGGAAGAAAAAAAAAAACATATATTCGAAAAATATATATTTTCTTTTAGTAAAAATTACTTTAATTTACCCAAATTAAGTGTTGTCGTTTTGAGGATCTTACAGACTATGGCTAATACTTTATCTTTGGTCAAACATTTAGAAAGATAAATATTTTGTGGAACCCATAAGATGGAAAGGAAGTGAAGGAAACCTGTCGCTCCATGTGGCAATATAAGCACTAAACGTTCAGAACAAGGAAGTGGGTTGCCGCCTTCCCAGTTCCCATCTTGTGATTTTCATGACTCCCAAACATCACTAATATCTCGTGAACTCTCAACATTCCATGCATAAAGAAATATAACATATCTGCTAAAAAGAACCATATATATCGTATCTAGCCAATGAAGCTTTAAAAGAGGGGGGGGGGAGACAAAGGTAACTTGATAATAACTATATGCAAACCGACCATGGCACTGGGAGTTGGCAACACCTCTGTTCACTGAAGGATAGGACTACGCGAACGACACTCGCAGAGGATCTACTGTAGTGTTCTTCAGCATCGAAATTCTACGCTATGTGACAGCCCGCGGCAGAGTTTCCATTTCAAAGTAAGTTGCGTGTTTTATGTGAACTCCATCCGACTAATTTTTTATAGAAATGGAAGGTATCAAGTGTCAGTTTTTGGGCATAGAAGGCTGTGACAGGTGCCATGTCTGTGTCAAACCGAATTGCGTGACAGAACGCAAGAGCGAAGGAAGAAGGGGGTTTAGTTTTGTGTTAATGCGTAACGAAAAGCAGAGTCTGTCAGCTATTGACCTTTTTAACAGCCAATGAGAGGAGTTAAATATAGACTCTAATCCCGTTGAGTTAGATAAAGAAGTGAAGATCGGAAAGTGTGCAGTAAATTCATTCGTGATGAATAAAAAAGCACATGTAAATTAACCAACTCTGATTTAAGAATGTAATAACACAGCAGTGATTGTCGTTGGTGCAAAGAGGAATACTTAATCACTGATAGAGTCTCGTTAATTTTGCGACATATATTCATTGTATATAATCCTCAGTGAAATTTCGAGGTTTCGAGTATTCTGACGTTTATAACTTTTTAGAATGCCATTTTATGCTAGATTATAACGAAATCTACACATTTCATTAACGGCCTCTTTGAAATTAGGTACTCATTCGTCATGTAGCATGAAATAATTAAAATTAATTGGCATGTTACAATAAATTATCCACCGTGAGGGTTGAAAAAATAATAAAATCGTAATGCATGATATCTATACTGGATAACAAAAAACACTTAATCCGCATTACTGTTACCGACGGTTTGTATATAGTCATACATTACTTATATGGATATTAGTTCACGTAATTATATGGCACTGCAATTTCAAATTTACG
>NC_051408.1:4181935-4185057 GCF_015228065.2 Penaeus monodon
CGCCACAGTACAGCCAGCCTTTTTTTCCCAGACGAGCCGCGTGGACGGAAGAGACGAGAGGATGACGGCGAACCTGAACAACAACGTCTCCGGCCTGGACATGGAGGAGCACAATTACCTGAAGTTCTACATCGGCGTCATGCGCGTCGGCCACCGGGTGTGCGTGGACGTGTTCGCGTGGGGTTACCGTGGCGGTTCGGCGCCCATTAAGGAGGCTCTCTTCGGGCTCCCGGGCTACAACAACACGAGGTTTCGCAAGGACTTCGACGGCTCTCAGCGGAGGAAGATAGAAAACGGCGAGCCGGTGGGGGACTTCGATATTACGTTGATCTACAAGCTCATGCAGATGGTCTGTGGACTCAAGGAGGCGAGCGATTCGGCCTGGATCAGGCCCGAGTCCGAGTCCTTGGAGTACTGTCTCTACGCCATCAAGACCAAGCGAAATGCGGTCGCCCACGAGAAGCTGAAGCTCACCCCGGAGGACACGGTGCTCAAACTGGAAGAGCTGAAGATCTTGTTCACGAAGACAATCCAGAAGGCTGGCCAGAGGTACGGCGTAGACGAGTCCGAGGTTCTGGCCAAGGCAACCGCGGTGGAGAGGGATATTATCGCCATTCGAGACTCGCCTGTGCCGCCGGCAACCGTGGCCGAGTACGAGAAAGAAAGGATGGCGTTTGAGAGAGACAGCGTCCGCAAAGAGTGTTCGGAAGAGTTCGTTCGCCTCGCCGAGTGCGTCTCCCTGACAGACATAGCTGGGCGTAAAGTGAATGTTTCAAAGGTATTCACATATCCAATGCTCAAGCGTGATGAAACTCATATAGTGCAGAGGCAGTTGACAGTTGCGGAGAGTTACGTTGAAATTCCCGATATTCTTGTAGCAAGGGATTGTGACGAATCGAAGCCTCAGGTGGTTTTACTCTCCGCTTTGAGTGGGATGGGAAAATCGACCTTACTGAAATTCATAGTGGACGCAAATGTGAACGACAAGAGTGCCATTTGTAACCTGGATAACTTTGACGCTATGCTTTACTTGGAGTGTTTAAACGTGGGATTCAGTTCGCTTAGTGATTTGTTCAGTCTCCTGCTGCCTCGAACCTCTTCGAAGTACCAGCCTCAAGAATTCCAACAGCACATGTTTTCTCTACGGATTCTGCTGTTACTGGATGACATCGAGGGCCTTGACACGAGGTCCTTCGGGGTTTTGGAAGAGTTTTTCAGGCTGATGTCACCCGAGACGCGCATCGTGGCCACGGCCTCCAGGGAGAAAGCGAAGGAAATCCAGAAGAGAATTGTTACTCAGCACAAGAAGGTTTTGTTTCTCGAAGTGGAAGGAATACCTGACGATCAGACAGTCCAGCACGTACGGAAAATCATGCAGCATGGCATTAGGAACGCAAGCATTGACGAGGAATGTGGCAATAAGCTCTACAATCTGATCACAGCCAAGAGGCCATGTTTGCAGGATCACCTACGGTCTCCCGAAGTCCTCAATGCCCTGGCAATCTGTTGGGCCTTCTACCCAGAGCGCATCAATAACTCTACCACTGTAACGGAAATCTTCATCCTCATACAGGAACTAATCAGTCAAAAGGTCTTGCAGAACATAACACGTTCGCTGCTGCCTGGAATGATCACGAAAGCCATCGTCAGGTCAAAGTTGAGTAATTTTCTCGAAACCCTGAGTCGGGTCGCGGCCAAGAGCTTGGTCAAAGGGTACAACGTCATCGAACAAAAGGACTTGTTGACGCTGATCAAGAAATGCCGGAAATTGGAGCTGGAGGAGGAGTCTCTGATATCCGCCTTCCTGAACTACACTCACGAGCAAGGAAGCAACATCCTGACCTGCCCGAGGAACGTTTTCTTTGCGCAGCGCTCGACCATGCAGTACTACGCAGCCAACTTTCTCTGTCGGCGATGTGTCAGGCGCCAGACAGCTATTCGTGATCTGTTGCGTCTACAAGCCAAAGAAATCGGCGATGCCATCGGACCCAATCTGCAAGCGATGGTAAAGTATTTGCTGGGTTTGTTAGCAGTGCACATGCCGGAGAGGCTGAAGGAGAGGGCAGCTGAAATTGTTTCCTTGCTGAAGGATGCCGGAGTGGACAAGACGTCGCAGTGGCTTCAGTACATCGACGAGGCCAAAGAGGAACCAACGATAACAAGGGAGATATTAAATCAGATGGGCGACGAATGGAAGGTCGAGGACTTCGCTATCTCGTCAACTCTCGTTAACATCTTGAGAATCAAACCACCGCGTCGCCTCACCGTCACTGTATGCGAGACTGCCACAAACTTCCCTCACTTGCGGGAAGTCCTCCAGATATGCTCGGAGACGCCCAACTTGACCCTCTCCCTTCATCTGTATCAGCACTTCTGGTCAGAAAAGTCAGAAACATCAGACGAATACCTGGATATTATCGTCGGGAAATCCTGTTACCTGGAGCACTTCGCAGGGCGTTTGAGTGCCAAGGCCCTGCTCCGCCTTCCCGCCTCCCTCCAACGCCTGGCGCTTCACGTGACTCCGGACATGATCCGGCCTCTCAACCAAACCCTCGAAAGGATGTCAGACTTGGGTTTACTTTATTTGAACCTTGATGCCTCGCCTGACACGCCACCTAGCGAAATCCTTCCTCTGAGGATCCCCAGCGAGGATACGCAACTCGTGGTGGACATGTGGAGGGTGAAAGAGTCGAGTACCGAGTGGTCTTGTCACATGGTGCGCGCCCTCAGCGCCTCATACAAGCGACTGGTGCTTCGAAGCAGCGAACTGGACTTCAAAGGATGTCAGAAATGGTTGGAAGGACTTCGGCAACTGGACGTGAAGGGGTCGGAAATCGTGGTCGGCTCTACTCACGCCATGGCAGACGATGGCATTGAACAGTTACAACAAATAGCGTGCGGAGTGGGATGTTCAAAGTTCGTGTGGTTGAAAGTGTAACTGTACTTACTGTATGTTCATTGTATGTTTCATATGTATTTATCGTTTATAGAACTTTTATTCTATTTTATTTCCCTATCTAGTCTACCATTGCAATTAACATTTTAATGTTTTATTTGTATTATATGTGCAAATAGATATATGAACGAGTTTAGATTTTATATACAAATATTGTGTATGCGTG
>NC_051408.1:4185160-4185817 GCF_015228065.2 Penaeus monodon
TTTAGATGTAAATAGATTTTTATATCGAAAATAAATAACTGATACATGAATTTTTTTTTAATTTCCCAGTTGCTTAAGTCTTTGGTAATGTCTTCAGGAAACTTTACAGTAATTAAAATGGGATTAATGAAAAATAATTGACTACAGGAGAGGTATTGAATGAATTACCATGACACATGCTAAAGTAGCTAAAACTTGACGGGAAAATGTAACGTTATCAAGTCTGTGGCATTTCAACAAAAATAAATACACCAATCTTTATTTTTATTTCGAAAAACAAAACAAAAAATAGTTATTTTTCAAACAGTGTGCGAGGTGAAAGTACAGATATAATGGACATTTAATAACCATAGTGATATTGAATATTGATCAACAATTACTTGTAGTATGTCAGTGCAGTAAAAATAGCCACATTTTTCACTCTTAACTCGATCAAATAAACCATTTCAGAGGTCCTTAGACGAGCCCTCTCAGGCCGTCAACTGCATTAACTAGTAATTTGCAACTTCCTAGTCTGGATATGCAACCAGGTTGACGTTGCATGCTAGTTTTTTTTTTTTTTTTATCACGGGCACGTCGACTGGCTTCACTGCTTAAGTCTCTCTGTATACACATTACGTATATTTTGGTTCGAGTGGGTTTGGCTTTTTGAATGCC
>NC_051408.1:4185891-4186715 GCF_015228065.2 Penaeus monodon
TGCATGCGATTTACCCACAGCAAAATGAGCTCATGGATGTTTTTTTTCATCTGGGACACATTAGATCCGAGATCCAAGGTCAGCATTTAATTACACTCGAAAGATCCGAAAGTGAATCGTGTTTTATTGCACGTCGCTACGGAATTTTGTTGGTACAAATGTTCATCAGAACATTCGCCCAAATTTCATATAAAGTTTCCTCTTTTTTTAAGATTCAAACCGGCTGACGTCTGGACCGATTAGTTATGCATTTTTCTTCACAGCATTTTGTTTGTGAATTTACTGTTTCAAATCATGTTCTGGATACTTTTTGGTGCTCTGGGTATTTAATTATTTCTTTTATAATTCTAATTTAGATCTCAGTCAATGAATTCTTTAGTATATTTGCAGGAGCAGCATTTCAAAATCTATTTTCCCAACAAACCTTCATATCCATCTTATTTCACTTCATCACATTGT
Organism: Penaeus monodon; assembly: GCF_015228065.2. Classification (NCBI taxonomy): domain Eukaryota; kingdom Metazoa; phylum Arthropoda; class Malacostraca; order Decapoda; family Penaeidae; genus Penaeus; species Penaeus monodon. Next base: position 4,186,351 of record NC_051408.1, read on the forward strand.
ACACATTTTTAGATTTTATTTTCCATCTTTCAACAAAGGAAGCTCTCTCTGTTTATACTCCACGTGTGTGTGTAAAAGAAATACATGAGGAAAGGGAAACAAAGACATTTTAATGAACAACTTTATTTTTTCGATCCCTTCAAAACAAACATATCCTGTGCCCAACTTGCATGTTCGAGTCAAAAAAAACAACTCTTGACGGATTATCAGACAAGCAATATAATTTTTCTTCTTTTGTAAAACCTCAAATATAAATCAGCTGATATGTGAGAAACATGATCCTAAGTAATGTTATTCAACATGATATGCTAAGGAATTAAATAACAAATTAAAAAAACGGGGCCGTGAGAGATCAGGCGAAAGAG
>NC_051408.1:4186822-4186908 GCF_015228065.2 Penaeus monodon
GTCGTTTACTAAGATATGGTTATCGTTTTACTTTCCCGGTGGAATATTAATAACAGGATATGGCGTGTAAGGGAGTTTGTTGACGA
>NC_051408.1:4186952-4187852 GCF_015228065.2 Penaeus monodon
TCCTGCAACCACGCCCCACCCCTCTTGGCCTTCACCTGTGGTTACGACGAGAAGATTCATGAAAACCCTAAACCAGCAATACATCCTCACTATAAAGGAGAAGGGGAAATGGGGATGAGGAGATGGGGTGAGGGGGAGAGATTGTGTCAACTTGGGGATAACTGCCAATTCTTTTCTTGATTTTCATTCTTAAAAAAAAAGACACTCCCAACTTATTATTATTTTAATGATCCCCTCAATTCCCCACAAAAATAAATTTTCAGATTAACATCTAAATCATAAGGAAGACAAAAACTAAAACAAAAACAAAAATCTATCACAAATCTACATCCTTAACCCCCACAACCACAAAAACTAATGGGGTTATGTGTGTACTGAACAACTCAATTTTTTTTCTTTCTTCTTTTGCATGCAGCCAATACTCTTAAAAGAAAAGTCTTACAAGATAAAAGTCTTGTGCCTTAAACGACAAATAAATTATAACGGGTACAAAAGACTGGTTTTCTACGATAGTGCATCTTACCTCCACATTCTGCAAGAGTCAATTACAATCTAAATAGTACACCTCAATTCTCAGTTTGTACTGATTTTCTCCTCTCATAAGATCTGAAGTAAATAGAGTAAGTACAACTTATTCATCATAAAGAGTAAGCAACCACATTCACAAGTTCACTCAGGGACTTACCCCTTCCCTTAGCTGAGTAATGGTAAGGGGGTGTAATTTGTACATCCAAGTCCATGTTAACTGCCCACAAGGTAATTACACTATTGCAATATTGAGAACAAACTTCAAAACATTTTCTTTATATAAATAATTTCTCCCGGAAAAATCCAGCTTTACAAGTTTAAGCTATGAATAACAATATAATTGGGGGGCTTACAACCTCAAACAATATAATA
>NC_051408.1:4187887-4188625 GCF_015228065.2 Penaeus monodon
AACACACCATGGACCAAAATCAAAATACAGTCTCTAAATAGGGAGTTGCTTAGCTGTAGGTACTTAAAACAAAATAACTGGGGAAAATCAAATAAACTTTTCCCTACTCTATGTGATATTATTTGGCTGCGATATGGTACAATAGTGGCAGGATATGTGAGCGCAGGGGCACAGGACATGTTGCTAATGCACTTCTCAACTGAGGACCAAACCTGAAATCACGATGGTGCTACCTATCGGCTGGACTGACAGCTTTCTTCGCGGTTACAATACCTCGTCAACTAGTTACGACTGTACTGTTCGAAAATAATCCCTTACCAAAGTAGCTCTGCTTGCATGCAGTTTTCCTTCACAGAAAGCCCTTCCACCTCTGCAACAGACTACTTATCAAGATGTGCACATACTAGGGATCCTGTGAACAAATACCTGAATAGTACTAGGGACAAGGGCTGCAACTCTGTAAGACTTCATACACAAGCTAGCTCTTACATTCTTTAATTTCCCATCTTTAGAAGTGATAACTAATTTAATAACAAAAATCAGATCAGGCCATGCCATCAAGGTACTGTAAATGATCTTGTCTCGAGATTCTCAGTGATCAATATTAACACCATCATTAATCCTTGTTTGAGATCAGAGTTGAGGATACTTGCGCAGTTGCTCATTTCTCGGCACACACACAAAGAGTAAAGTAAATGAGCAGTGTATAAATAAATTATGCAATCCATGTCTTCCCAG
>NC_051408.1:4188649-4189950 GCF_015228065.2 Penaeus monodon
ATAGGAATGTTACAAATCAAATCAAAGAGGGTCCTAATACAAAGAAGTTAGCTGTGTGGGATGCCTATCATTTAAATGCCACATCTGTATCTCATTAATCAAAAGAGGAAAAAGGGAAGCCCTTTCACGCTACAATTCAAGGTCATTTACATCACAACATCTGTAACCTAAAGAAAACTTGCAACTCTAGCACTCACCAATCAAGCGTAATGCATGTGCCACACGTCAAAGTCATAAAGAAAATGATAATGCATTCATTGCTACGCCACCCTCTCGACTGCAGTGGAAACCCATGTGGTCGAGGGCACTACTAGGTGGAGGTGGAAAGTGGTCACTAAGCTGATTGTTCCCACCTCCACCTGTGCCCCTCCACATATAAATAAATAAATGAAAAAAATTAATAAAATTAAAAAACACAAAAACTAAAAAACATGCTCACTTTCAAATAACATTCACATTCAACCATCAACATCTTTAAGATTTGGATGAGGATTACTTCATTTCTCTGAACCGAGAGATTCAGGTTAAAAAGGGAATCTGCACTTGATTTCAGACTGATCTTTCAAAAAAAATAAAGTGCATTTTAGAACAAACTAATTTCCCTCCTGTCTTGTCATCAACCTTGGATGATTTCAACACATTCAGTTAATGCTCCATTATTAAGTACCTCACATACACAAACAAACTTCTGGTATATCTATTGTAATGTTTGTTACTTGCGAGTAATGACCTTCAGAAATGTAACGTAAAGACATTCAGAACGCTAAACTATTATGTGCTGAGTACGGTTTTGCATGTTTTCATATAAAACAACTTTTTTTTAAAGTAAAGAGAAACTTTACACATTATATATAAAATTGGGACACAAAAATGGGGTTTTCCTCCCGCTGTAATATTTACAAGTAAATATTCTACACATAAAAAGAGTTTGCAAATCTATGGACCCCCTCTGATCTCCTAACTAAATTAAAATATTCCAACCAATGCATACAGGAAGAAAAGGTGATAATTACATGCCTGTTTTAATTAGGTATTCCATTGCATTATTTATCATGAACACATTATCTTTATTAATACACCTCCTGGACTTTCAATGAAAATGATATAATACTGGTCTACATGTAATATGATTTGGACAAGTTAATGGTTAATGCATTAAACAAAAATAAATACTTTTTTACATTCATCAATATTTGTTGTTCTTAGTAATGCCTCATTTTAATGGAAGTGCAAAATAAAAAGGAGTGGTTTCCATAATCAAAAGCCAGGAAGCCTTTTTAAACTTGTTTTAGAACCCTTCT
>NC_051408.1:4189972-4190603 GCF_015228065.2 Penaeus monodon
GGGAGAAGTCAACATGTTTTCTTATCAGTGGCTAAAAAGTGTTATCATGGCCAAGAAAACGTGTGAAAAAGGACAATGGATATGAAACATTTAACCATGGATTACAACGACTATTCAAAGACCAGCAAATCAACTAAAAAGCCAATTCTCATTCTTCATATTTTTTCCCCTCTCCATCTGACTTCGTACACACAACAGCAATTAAAACCTACATAATGTTATCTATACTTCTAAGGAGTGCACAAGAAGCAAAAACAATGAAAAATACCCCTCTGAAAATTAAAAGTAATGATATGTTTGCCAAACCCCAGCTCTTTCACTAACACAATGTCTACAAGTGTTCCTTATTGCTCCACAGTAACTCCAATAGTACAAAGGCTGACACACAAAGGTGAAAAATTATGAAAAAAATTTCCGACCTCAATCTGTATATCTCAAAACTAAACAAATTCGTAGATCATAAATGAAAGTTATTATTAATTTGTCTTCCTCAATTTAACATCTACAAATGCCTAATCATGCTCCTATCAAGGCAAAATTCTTGAAAGGAAGAAGTGTTTTAAGATTTCTCAAGTAGCAGACTCCAATGACATCGACTGCCAGCCATCGAGTAAATAACTCGCAGTGGACA
>NC_051408.1:4190775-4192501 GCF_015228065.2 Penaeus monodon
GCTTGAGGGTGTGGTGGGGCCTTCCTACAAGAAGCGACGAGAAAATAATGGCAATGCAATAACAGTCTACAGTGATTACCAGAATACTGGATGTCTCTTATCATTCATTTTTTTGGTCTTTTTACTTTTATCCTTTTTAACAGCTTTGCTGTCAAATTAGAAAAAGAAAAAAAAAATCACAAAATTCTATCATTTACCAGTAATCAATAAATTGGTATCGCATTAAGACATGCTACTGCTAAATGTGTATATATATATATAAAATGAAAAAAAGAAATATAATGAAATCTGTTACATCAGCTACATTTAGGCTCCATTAAGGTAATCAAGCAATGACTTGTATGCTCCATAACCACAATTCAAACATCAAATATGCAATCTAAGGAAAGCAAGTCAATCCATAAATTTTCAACTGATTCTGAAAGTGTCTTCTTTTAAAAGTGCCACAATAGCTGTGTTACATTAATCACACACAATTTGTGTTTCACCCACATTTTTTTTTCCTTAAATCTAGTTAAATGCTATTCTACTGTTAATGCCTAGATCAAATAGAAAAACGAAAAATACTGTGTTACAATTCTGTGAAAAAGTACTGTATATCTGCATCCTACATCATTTCAATCTTTGGTTACATCCAAATTATTTAAGAAATAAAATAAAAAACTGCAGAACTCCAACTTTCCCCTTGGTGAAAAAGTAGTGCCCAAATGTGGCACGAAGACCAACTGTCCTAGAGAGAAACGCACAACATATAAACATTCACAAAGCCCACAGATATCAGTTGCCTAAAAACTACATTCTTTTTCTTTTAAATTAAGGGAAGAGAGTAAATTGGCAAGGGGTCATTCACAAATGTCTCGACTTTTTGTGTGTATCAAAAGTCAGACTATGGGCATACTGTTATGTATATACGGACTCTTTTACAGTGCTACAATCTCTATGACTACTATTGCATAGAGCCTGGAAGAAATTGAACTCACCTTCTAAATTATCAGGGCATCAGGGTCTGGGTTACCCATTCTAAATGCTTGACTAATGCACACTAATAGCATTGAAGCAGGTGCAAGGTGCATCTCAAGGAGGCTGTTAACAGCTCACAAATGCAGTGCAGTAAACTATGTCACAACGTAAGAATTATTGTCACTGCAAAACTAATTAAAAAATCTTCACTGAAAAAAAAAAGGTGAATTGTCATATGACAAGGTTTACATCCCAACATCAAAACCTAATGCAATCCCACTATAAATCCTTTTATACAATAAGCCAATAAACCACAGAATTAATTAACCTTGCAATAGCTATATGAACACGATAATGCACCACTGGACAAATGCACTAAGCGGATATTTAACAATAAAGAGGTTATTACAAACTGGGCAACCCGGAGAACACCCATGACACCTGGACGAAATAGTTAATTGAACACTGCAAGGACACGCTACTGGATCTTCAGTGGACGTGATGCTACTGATACACAAAAACAGTTAGATCAAGCATTCCCAGGTCACAATTGGCCGTTTTGTGCTTTAAAATCCATACAAAGAAGGGCCTCTTATTTTTTCCCCCTGTAAATCATGGTATTAAAATGCAAGTATCTACAATTAAGTAATACAAAAAGAATTAGACTTTGTGGAAAGAATTGTAAAATAATTGTGCTTTGCACAATTTTTTTTTTAATTAAATAAAAAAATTATTATACAATAAGAAAATGCACTATATTCATGGC
>NC_051408.1:4192551-4193235 GCF_015228065.2 Penaeus monodon
ACCGCCAACTGGACCAAGCCAAAGCCTTATCATTGGAATTAAATTCCTGGAACTCACCATGACTTGAACTAAGCATTTTATTGCAATCTTTTCGTGATGGAGAAATAGTAATAGTAAAGCTAAAAATCCATGGGCAAGAATAGTTAATTACCCTGCAAAAAGTAAAAAATATAAATAAATAATTTCGTGCAGGTCTTTGTGTAATTCATTGCCTCTAAAATGCCTAATCTTAAGGAGTTTCTTTGCTGGACCCTTTACCTCTTCTAGTGAGAGCAGTTAGTAACAGTAGGAGGGAGAGGGGGAAATCAAAATATAAATATCTCTACCCTGGGGTTTGGTAACTACATTCGGGAAGACTGGAGCTCCGTGAAGGGTCTCGGAGTAGTGCAGTTGCCTCTGAGCGTTGTCATACTAGAATGTAGCTGCACCATCTGCCACGTGCTATTATCACATGAGCTATAAATTACTATTATATGGCACCCAAGCCCAGGCTGCTCTTTTTGAAAGTAAGTGAATTTGTTACACAAAAAATTAACTAAAACATGCTCGGTTACTATTCTTGTCTTGGAAGCAATCGTATATATTCTACGATGAGTACCACTGCGAAGTCTGCAGAAATCTGCAGGTCTGATTTCTAGACCGATTTTTCTGAACACCACCGGGATTATACCAGGCGATATAATT
>NC_051408.1:4193267-4193631 GCF_015228065.2 Penaeus monodon
TGCTACCTAAACTGACACCCAAACAAAACTACCCCGTTGTAGATGATTGCTAAGTATTCCCATCCATTCTATGGCAAACAGTGATATTCAAAAGTTGTGGTCTTAGACTAGGAAATCCATGTGCTTATGATATGGATGGGGCATGCCTTGTACTCTACACTCACGCTTGCATTGTATGGTAGTACTTGTATCTACATGTACATCACCGAGTAATAATAGCTTTGCTGATAACACAATAATTAACAATTTTTTAACATTGGACAATGTTCCACAGACTTAATATCCTATGAACTTTATGCAAGAGCAATGCCCCTTCCAGTTATATACACATGAGTTCAAGGGTTATTAAACCCTTTACATATCT
>NC_051408.1:4193669-4193754 GCF_015228065.2 Penaeus monodon
CATTTAATGCAAAGAGCAATGCCCCTTCCATTAATCATTAACCCATGGTTCGGGTTATATTAAAACACCTCCTTGTCATAGTCTA
>NC_051408.1:4193788-4197118 GCF_015228065.2 Penaeus monodon
ACATTAATGCAGTATAAACAATATGACCAGGAAGGCTAAATCCTTAAATTCATTAAAAACCCCATTACTTCTGGACCGGCATTATTATACAAACTATGCACTCTGTTCAAAGATTGTTTAAAACATTTTACAAAAACAAATTAAAAATTATTTTTTTTAAATGCAACTTAATCCTGTCAGAATTATATGCTTTGACAATGACAAAGACATGACCTACATTCAAAATATCAGCATCACTAACCAACAAGCCACACATTACTACTCAGCAGGACATGATTCCATTCCTTTATAAAATTATTGACATGTTAAGGTTGCACAGAGAATGTAATTCCATTAAAAATAACATTCACCTTAAAATCAATTACTTGATGTAATGAAATAAAGTTTAAATTCGTTGTGGTTCACAGAAATTCAAACCCCACAATGTGGACATCAAAAGAAATAATTCAATGCACTACTCAGCATCAACAAACCATTGTCAAAAGCCAACATCTATACATGACGTAATTTCAGGCATGTACAAATAAAACATTCTTCCTTAAACATAAACAGTGTAAATCTTTGAAAGTCTACAAAATCGAAATCACAAGATCGGCTTAAATGGTAACTATCATTAAATTAACCCTAAAGGAATAAAAAGAAAAGAAATTTATGTTGGTTTCCTACAAGTGAGCCCACAAGTGAAATCTTAACTTAGCAATAATTGTAAATTCATACTACACCACCAATAGAAATCATATGATTATTTACAGCACAATTTATCATGGCATAATTGGGCATTAATCTTTTTGACCAAAAATATCTGGTTCGTGAACGCTTGTCACACTTAAAACACAAAGAGATCATGCGATCCCATGCCATTTAAGAATTGCATGACGATGTTGTGAACCTTGAGGCAGACTAGGTAAGGAGAGATGTTAAGCAAAGTACATGACTCTGTTTGTGTCGACATGCACTGTAACTGCCCTTGCCATGGCAGATGGTGTGCGATCCTCACTGTTGCCAGATTGGTGTGACCCCTCTCCACTGAAAACACAAGGATCACATCATTAGAAAATGCAAGCAAGAAAAAAGTAACTAATAAGGGAAAGAAAAAAAGAAAATACAAGGAGCAGGAAGAAAAGGGCACTGGATAACAAAAACATACATTAAAACAACTGCATCAAATTAGGTATTTTGGCTACAGAACTGGAACACATGGCATAAGAGAGAGAGAAGAACTGGAATATGAAACCCACCTGTCATGCTCCTTTTCGACGAGATGATAACGAGCCCTGAAGGCTACCAAGTGAGCATAATAGGCTGGAGCAGGTATGGAGACTGATCGTGTACATCTTACATAGGTATGACACAACTGGTAAGTCAGGCACTGCAGCTCATCACTGTCAAAGTGGTTATCATCCCACAGTACGTGGTAGTGACTGGGACGACTTGTGCCCTGAAAGAATATTAACCACTTTGTTTGCATATGATCATCATTTAAAACCATAAAACATTGAACATTAAGGGGATAGTATGCAATAATACAGAGGATATTGCACAGGCAAAGAGTATCTACCATTTTGCAAATCAGCAAAATTAAGTAATATGCAAATCAACTATATTAAGATGAACCAAAAAGCTCCAAAATCTACACACCTGGATACCCTGATGAGAGCAGAGGTAGAAGTCAAACTCAGTTGGATGCGTGATGCCCACATCAACAGTTGTACCAGCAGGAATATTACCACTCTTGCCACTCTGTTCTTTCTTGTCAGAACAGAACAATCTGAAATAAATTTACTCATTTAATACTTGATAACTTAATGACATAACAGGAGCATAAAACATAAGAGTTCCTATATCTTGCAACCATCATGGGGTCGTCTTTACTATGAAAGACGATGACCTCACTTTTGTACTACAAAATCATATTCACAATCAGTGAAGTTCTTAATGCTGCTAAACAAACTCACCTTGTATGATGTCTCTTCTGCACAGCAATGTACGTGATGCCAGGCTTGTAGTCCGCTTCCAACTTTATGCAAGCCTCTCTCATGGCAGTCAGCTCATGCTGGAGCACGGTTTGGAATTGTCCCTCGCTCACACCATCCCGATAAAGGATGATCCTGTTGGGCTTGAACCGCGTAGACTTGTAGAACTGGATGAGCAGCTCCTTCACCATAGAAGAGAGCTCCTGGATCACCTCCTGTTATTTGGAAAGTACAGTTAATGATGGGTCAACTTCCAACAACATATGCTTCTCCACAACAAGCACAGGAGTCACAAATCCCTGTCATGGTTTTAAGGAGATGAAATTACTGGATTTCATTATCATCAGTTTTATTCTTTAATCCTAACTCAGTGTTAAAAATGGTTGATGAGATGTTTTAATAAGGAGGAGGTGACTCAATTTAAGATATACTACACATGGCAAATCACTGAGGATGATGATATTCATTTATGAGACTCCCAGAGGAGAGGGAGAGTAAACACACAAAAAAACAGGGGAATACTCTGCCACCGCTTTCAGTAAGGACAGTATCTGAGCCTACGCACTGGTCTGAGCAAGATAAGTACTTCCATTAAGCAACTAATAACACAGACTGGGAGGGGGTCAAAGCTTGACTTGTGCTGTATTCTGGTTTTGCCAACAGGATATAACTTATCACTGACATTTACACATTACAAGTGCCACCAAGATCCATGTGATCTGCAATGTGAAAATAAATGGGAAACTCTTGAGAGGTAAAAATTATCATTTGTTACCAATGGTTCAAAAAAGGAAAAATACTTGCGTCATGTGCCGTCCTCGCGAAAGTCAGTTGTCTGGGTCGCGAGCCGTCACTGGCACTTTGGCCTTGTGTTGTTGATCCATTCTGTTAATGGCAAATTCAACGCTTATTGATTGTATTTGGTACTGACTGACTTTTTTTCTTTTAATAGCAAAGATTTTATTTCCCACAAGTTAGGTATGTGCCACTCAACTTTAACCTTAACATAAAATTAGTTGGGAATATGCCATGATTTGACAACACAAGGGGACTCAAGTACACATATCTTCACTGTCACCTCACAAAATTACAGCTGGACTGGCCGTTAACCCTCACAGGATCCACTCAAATGAGCAGCCTTTTGAGAAAATCCATCAAGAGACATTTATACTCAGAATCTCAGTGAGCTTTTAACCTTTAAGAACTATTGGGTTACTCATTCTTTCCCCTCATCAGTAGCAAATTAATGCAAGGGACATCAAGGGAAAAGCTACAACAGGGAGGAGAGGAAGGCGTCATTTAAACCCTATTACCAAATACATCATAGCGAGAACATGAGGCTAATCTGTTACTGTAC
>NC_051408.1:4197276-4198092 GCF_015228065.2 Penaeus monodon
ACTTAATCCGCATTATCATTCACTAAACATAACTACCCTCACATCACTTTGAAAAAGGTTGTGTTGATTTGAGTCTATCACCAATCTTTCTTTCTTTCTCTTTTTAAAAAGTTCAGTGAATGCTAGGAATGGCGCACGATGATAAAAATTCTCATCTACTTAAAAAAGGGAGCTTCATTTGGGAAATTTAGCAACACCTTTTAAATCCCCAAACATCAAAAGACTGGGAAGATATGACTGAAATAGTCTGATGATAGTGCATGTGTAAAAGCAATGATAAAAAATATTCATTATATCCTCATGTGGCAAATCCAGAAGACAGACACAATTCAACCCACCTTTATTTATATCAAAGACATACACACTCCGCACATTGCTATTCAAAACAAACTTTTAGCTCCTTAAGGTTTCTCAAAGAAAGATATACCTTTCCATCCCTTGTAACACAAATGGAGAGACTTTAAGCATTTGAATGAGAAAAAAAATAAAAAAAATTCCTGATGATGCCTTCTAAGCGTATACTTCATCAAAAACTTACTGTAAAGCCCTTTTCTATTCACCTTTTCTGAAACATTACAATGAATGTGGAGCAAAATATTCATATCCTTTATGCTCTTAGAACTCTTTCTAAATACAAAGATGATTCCATCTCTCAGGAATATTCTAACTACTTATGGAATGGAATGAAATGAAAAAGAGAGTTTGTTAATTCCATTTGGACTGAGTGAATGTTTTCCTTCAACAATCCTCTTGTTAGTATATCAACAGCTACTCCTTTCAAACCAAAAAAATATCATGCAAATTCTTCTCTCCTAC
>NC_051408.1:4198136-4198343 GCF_015228065.2 Penaeus monodon
CCCCTTTTAAAAACATTTACATTCTACACTTCATATGCTCACATCAGAAAGGAAGAAAAAGTTTGGGGGGAAAAAAATCTTCCTGCCTTATGAACATATTCATTCCCACTCATACCTTTCTCAGTAACAATTTTATTTTTCAAAACTCTAATCCCCACATGTAAGATAATTATGTAGCCAATGTCAGATAAAGAACAGAAAATATAT
>NC_051408.1:4198389-4200862 GCF_015228065.2 Penaeus monodon
AATTAAAATTGGAGGTGATGAATGATGGCTGCAGATAAATAATCAAGCCATCTTAAGAGGGAACAAAAGAAATTTCTGGTTTGTGCTCATCAATGTGATTATAGAAAATAATGGACAAAGGACAAGACTAGTTTCTAATAAGTTGAACAATAAATTGATAAGACATAATTATGACACTTGTACTATATACAACTACTTATGACTTGTTTGTTATACTTTCAACTTCTGACCAGGGCTTTCTTTTGTATTTGAAAAATGAGTTACACACATGAAAATTGTCTCACAATCAAAAAATTGCAGTCATTTCTTTCTGCTTTTTCTGCCAGTACCTTATATCAAACAAATATAATTCAACTACAGAGTGATACTCCTATGTAGGATAAAATCTCTCTACCCTCTCCATTCAACAACATACAAAACAAATACATATATATTTCTTGTAATGTATGTGCTGTTGGTGTATCCTTACTGTATTTTCATACCTATTACTGTTTAAGACTAAAGAAATACAAGGAAAGACAGGGCTGTGGCAGTGACACCATTTGGGTACCACCATATTCAATGTTAGATGAACAATATATTGATAATCAACACCTATTAACCAACAAACATAGTAAGAGTCTATCCAAGAAGAGGAAGGCTCCTATTTTTTGCATATTAATGCCTTAGTGAGACATCTTCCTGTATGTACAGCCACCTAGTAAGACTAGATGGAAATGGAAATCACTATGATACAAAGTAGTATGAAATCTAAAAGGACTCTTGAATTACAAACTTTATAAACGTTGATAGATATTCTCTACTCTGTTTTATTTTTCAGTTACAAGTTGTCTGATTGATAGAGTCACAATGAAGAGAAAAATGTGAAAAGCCCATTAAAAGCCCTTCCGTTTAAATACAGACACAAACAACTTAACACGAAGAAAGAAAGAAAGAAAAAAAAAAAACTGAATATGCACCAAACAAAAAATAACAGAAAACATCTCTATCAAAAAATTATACAGAACCCTCCAATGGAAATTCAAATAGTAATAATAATAAATAAACAAATAGAAACAGGAAGTGTTAATATCATCTACAGTAAAACTGGCATGACCCAAATGTCAAGATACATAATCAACTGCAAAAAAGATACAAAAAAATGTATTGCCTACCTGTCTGTGCTGCTGGACCCGGACAGTTGCAGCATAGCGTGATGGATGAGCATCCATAGATCCTACTACGGCTGCAATGGACGGCTTCTTATTATCACCCGCTGGTGGATGAGTTACATCAGCACCCAGGAAGATCACAGGCTCATTGAACACTTTTGGTCTGAAACACGAACAAATACACTAAACTTCCTCAATACTACCATTGTAAACAGCCTACAAACTCACCATTCATGCAACAAGGAATACATGTTTGTCAAAGAAAAGATTCAAGATTTCCAAGTTAAATATAAACACCATAGACTTCTTTTCAATCATAATACTCTACCTGATGCCTGGAACAAGAATGGAGTTGATGCCTCCCAACTTCACATTTATTTTGAGACAGAGGTTGGACAGTGTTTGAGGTGAGGTTTTGTTCACATTCTTGGCCTGGACACATTGGGTAGCCATTCCTAAGACAGTGTCACCCACACGCTTCACTTCAGCTGTTGCAAAATGAAAAGAAAGAGATAAGTAAGTCACTGTTGGGCAGGGCTTTGCAACACAAGAGAGGAGCTTACGTATTTGTTCAGTGTATTGTGCAGATATCATTTTTACTTACATCCATGCGCTCTGCACCACCTCTAACCAAGTGCAAGTATTAAAATAGAGGAAGTGGTTAGGGTAAGGCATGGCACTAAAACACTTGCTCATTTGAAGAACTGCTATTCTGGACCAAACATAAAAAAAAAAAGGAAAATCTTCCAAAAGGACATCTAATCTGAATGAGGAATCCCCAAGAAACATGAAATATTCATTCTTTTCTGCATAACCTATTACTAATATCTACTATATTTCAACAAGTCATGACAATGCCAATCTATACTAATGAAACATCCTCAGCACCTTACCATAGACAGGAGTTTTGCCTGGTAGAACAACACATACAAGCTGCAGACCGGTGAATGTGCTCTTCAGGTAACGGAACATGGGCTCTACCTGGTCAGGACCGTTGGCATACTTGCAGAAGCACGGCTGGCCAATGATGGGCATGCCTGGAGGGAATCACGTCAAATGGATCTTTCGGTGGAAGACACTTTTAGCCATCAAAGAGGCTGTTGTAAAACTACTTGGGGTGGGGAGGGAGTGACTTTGGAGTAAAAATCTTGGAGCAATGGACCATCTAGCCTCATAAAATTTCTAAAATAAACTGAGGAACAGCAAGAAATAAAGAAAAGGAGAGGACTGAATTGCAGCCAATACTGGGAAAACTAAGATTTCATACACAAATAGATTACAAACAGCCTCTCACACTCAGAATGTTGTCTGTATATATATAT
>NC_051408.1:4200890-4201194 GCF_015228065.2 Penaeus monodon
TCAAAGTCGCTCAATGAGGATGATGAGAGTTGTGCTGCCTTGTAGAATCTTCTCACTGAGTGGAAATCCAAGTGCGGGCCGCCGCGTGCTTCGCCCCACAGCGCATAGTGAAGCAGTGTCTTTGCAGTCTTTGAGAGAGCTTTTCCTTGTAAAGATCTTGAGAGGCAATGCCAAGGCATGTCTTATAACCTCTGTACTATGTTCAAAAGAAATTCAATCAAACTGAACAAGAATTTAAAGAAAGAGAAAGGAAAAACAGGAAAACTGAATGTATGTATTCCCCTTTACCCATACACAAGAAATT
>NC_051408.1:4201236-4201714 GCF_015228065.2 Penaeus monodon
GGAATAAGTTGTCTGTAACCTCTCTGATGACGTAACGAAGAAATGGGTTCTACAAACTATTTGCAAAGACCTACTCAACACAGACTTGATTGCTCTTCCTCCCACCCTTACAACTTACCAGCATCATTACTAATCTTTTGTAGTTGCTGTGTAAAATTGCGCAGCGCATCTTCTCTCACTGTGCGCTGTGGGGCGAAGCATGCAACGGCCCACACGCGGATTTCTACCCCTGTGAAGAACTGTTTCCCCCTCATGTCCCACACCCCCTGGTTGGGCAGAGCTTGTTGCTTTGTTCGCCCTCCATATTGGAGCTTTGGGGGTGGGAGTACGCGACCTCGGACCTGGAGGAATAGAAAACATGTTCTCCCATTAGACACACATCATCCACTTCAAACAGAAACAATATACATGTGGTTCATGAGTGGCAAGTAAGCAATAAGGGCAATATGGCAAAATTATCTCAAGACAGCAATGCTAC
>NC_051408.1:4201748-4201956 GCF_015228065.2 Penaeus monodon
ACAAATCTCTGTACAATCAGGACATACAAAAACAAGCACTTAAAGAAAATGCTGCCATGTTTCAGGTGAACAATGGCCACACAGAACTCGGAAATAAGGCAAATGACGTATCACGTGTCTTACCTTACACTTTGCTTTCCTTGATAATATGAATAAATTTCAATTTATCATATAGAGATCTTCATATACGTGATACTTGTTCAGAGTA
>NC_051408.1:4202064-4204700 GCF_015228065.2 Penaeus monodon
CCCACTGTGGCATTTCTTACCAGAAATATATACACTTTTTCTTCTTTACAACATCCACTTCTTTTGAAAGATTACATTCTCTAACACTAATAGGAAGTAGTGAGAAGTAACAGCCCCCTGCAACCTGCTTACCTCCATCATAGCTGTACTGATCGTCAGACCAAATTCTTGCATGTACGGGTCATTGTTAAAGTCCGCCTTTCGGACCAGATTGTTGATCTCTCTCTCCCTATCAGGTGCAGATCTAGCTGTTGCCTTGATCATGGTAGATGTCTGCATGTCTGTTAGTTTCTTGATGCATCGTTGTCCAGGTACAATGTTGCATACTTCCAGAGGAAGGTATGTGTGTTTGTGTTCTTGTCCCACCTAAAGAAATATAAAAAAAAAGCTCTTTCTGTTAAATAACACTGTTGTAATTACTTAAGAACTAGAAGTTAAAATAATACTTAAAATCTTAACGAAAAACTAATGATAACTGTAAGAATAACAGTAATAACTAATTTAATCTTTCCAGTAATGAGAATAACCAAAGTAATAAAATGTCAACAACCTAAATAGCTGGAATGATATCAAATGTATCCATAGAAATGAGAGGGTTACTGACTATAGAAGTGGAGAACTTCTACTTCTACACCTAGTATTTTGCACAAAAAACTCACCTGAAGGCAAGGTAGATGGGGGAACCTGAGTTTCATTTTGTATTTGTCAAGGAAATATTTTGCAACAGTACATTCCACAGTCTGACCATTCTCTAGCTGCAATGGGAACCTGAAGAAAGCAGAATTGAATTAATTAAGAGCAAACCAACTTTAAGATTGCAAAATGACCCTACTGAAAGAATGTCAAATTCAAACGTCATTAAGAAGTAAATGACATCAGCCTGTCATCTCTTGGGGTGTTAAACAGGGGGGGGGGGGGGATACAGAGAACTGAAGAATTCTCAAAGAAGATTGATAACCTGCTGATAACATTTACTTACAATATCTAAGCAAAATAGTATATTTCTTATCTTGTCAAAGGGGTAGACAGGCAAGTAGTTGAGGTCACATCTCCACAGAAAGAAAGCAAGACATGCCACATGGTTCAAAATACAAATATCTTGCATTCCCCTCAAGTACAGGTTGAGGAATCTTACTCCAATACAACAATCTTAGCAAAACCCTCTCTTTCTTTTCTTTTATTTTAGAGAGGAAGCTAACAAACATGCAAATACATAGAAAGAAAACATAGGGCGAAAAAGGTTAACATAAAATCAACAAGAAAATGTTATATAACTTTAAAATATAACTTTAAAATACAGACATCTTTTCACAAACAGACCTTAAAGGCACATGAAGTAAATTCTCATCATAACTATCCTTTCCATGGTTTCAGAAGTAGCACTACACATGAAACACAAGCAAGCGCACAAGTGCACAACTTACGACTGCATCTGTGCTGGCCTTCTTGTGACATTACACACCCTGTACTTTCTTCGCATCGCACCACAGTGTGTGATCTCAATCTGAGGAGTAAAGAGAATACATGTTCCAAATCAATGTCCTGTTTTTCAAAGGAATGTAAGTGTACAATATTCTTGAAGCAATGTTATCATTTTAACCTTTCTCAGATGGCAAAAAAATATTTCAAAACAATAATAAATGATAGATATAACCTTTACATGTATAATATATGTATAAATTACCTTCAGACCCTTAATTTCTTTTGTGAACTTGACACGCTGCGAATCCGTTAGAGGTTTCCTCTGCTCACCTATTTCTCGAATATCTAACACTTCACACATAAACTCTATTACTGCCTGGGCCTTGTAGAATGCTGTAGCTGACACTGTAGAAAAAGAAAACATTTGCATGATTCATTACTTTAAGATAAAAAACAGTAAACAAGTAAATAATGATACCTTCTCTCATATAATAATTCCTTAAAATGTAACACTATATAAATAAGCAGAATCCTTACCGTCAATGTTAAGCATCATCTTCCACTGTGAAGGTCTTACACTTTGATGGAAGCCAAACCACACTTCCCTTCCACCTCCCAAGGGGTGATAATAGCCATCTGGAGCGGAGAAAAAGGACCTGCCCACTGGTGTGTACGTCATGGATGGCAGGTGACGCATAACGACATCTAGTGCCTGATGGAAAGAAAAATTCACCCAAATCATGATAACGGCAAAACTAATGGTATGGGCTGGTTATAGAACTGACAACAACAACAATTTTTACAGTTAACCCACACAAATTACAAAGACTTAAGAATCTAAAGAAAACCCACCTGTATTGCATCATAAGGAATGGTTCTCGTCCGTCCCTCCAATGCTTCTTCTAACGTATATAGATTTACTTGTGCTAACCATTTCATCGCTACCTTGAACACCCTGTCACGTCCTTCCCCTGGTAACGTTACCTGTGAAAGATAGATAAGCAAAGAGTAACAAATTACTGAAGCTAAAACACAGAAAGTCCAACACTGTCATATGTATAATTAGGGATTATTTTATTTAATAGAGCATTTCAAGGGAACAATCATATCTCACCTCAAGCTCCATTTTTTCATTACCAATGGGCAGGGGATCTCTGGTGTATAAATTGCTTCTCCCATCGAAGACAGGCTACAGAACAAAATCATTTTTATTA
>NC_051408.1:4204752-4206382 GCF_015228065.2 Penaeus monodon
CATTGCAAACCATATCCAAAACCATGAATAAAAAATCAAAAATATTCCCACACATACCTTTAGAGTGCCAAAAATTCTAGGGAAAGCATGAACCATCGTCTCAATAATTTCCCGATTAACCTTGCGCGGGCATTTATCAGGGGTAATACTAATATCATAGTGGTGAATGTAACCTCTCGGCATAGAGATCTGGAAGTGATTGGCCCGCAACGTGATAGGTCGACCTTCTCGCCCGAGATTCGGTCTTCTTGGTGCTACAAAAGCTGGTGTGTCAAAAGAAAAGAACAGAGAATCAGATGCAAGTAAATTCTACCTGGAATACTGTAGAGAGCTGTAATCAGTAAGTTGAGAAGGAAAGTGGCAAACTAGTAAACCCTGATCATAAAGCTCAGACTTGGACACTTAACCCACTCGTGCCGTGTTTTACCTGTGCCAACCTGAACCGTGTACCAGGCCACATGCACAGTCAGCAGTTCAAGTGCAAATTACAGTGTAAGAACATGTTTATTCCACTTGAAGCAAACCGACTATGCATGGTGTGGATCCTTGCTAACCAGTATTTAGGTTCGGTTCACTAAAGCATTGATGGATAACTACCACCAACAAAGTTGTCTCTTATCAAAATAAAGATCCTTACAAATAATCTTTGATCAGAATAAAGTAAATCTGCCAATGAAAAAAACGTCCAGACATTTAATTTTGCTCTCCTCCTGCTGGAAGACCCCCAAGGAGCCCTTGGAGGAAAACCACACTTCAATACTTACTAGGTAGTTCTGGTGGTAAGAGGGCAGTCATGCCTGTCCCCGTTGCCACAGCTGGCGTACCAGGGGCCTGCGGTACAATGGTAGTGATGGGGCCAGGGACCGGCGTGGGTCCCGGCGGCAAGGTCAAGGGTCGGGGCACTGGGGGGCCAGCTGGTCCTGGGGGTCCACCCGGACCCGAGGGACCGGGTGGGCCAGGAGGACCAGGTGCTGCAAGCAAAAAACATTCTTTTAAATATAGATAGATATGTAATGTCCTTCTATGCAAAATATCTGCCAGTGCGACACTTTACATGAGAAGCTATATTGTTATGAGAAAAAGTAAGGAAGACATGAAAGTCTCATATATCCATACCCAAATTCTCCCCAGATTCTTGAAAATCAAAAACATGCCTGTTACAACCTCATTTCTCCACATTTATATGCTTGTTTTGTTGATATATATAAATGCATTATCTTAATTTCTAAAAATTTGAATACTTAATCTTTAAAGAACTTTCAAAGAAAATTGTAGCAATTTACATATACAAACATCAAGAATAATGTAAAGACACCATGAAAAAGCTAATTTCCAATATACAATTTACAATCAACTAAATCAGCTTTATTGACAAGAACATTTTCCTGGAAGTGCACTAGTCCCAAATTGTACTCACTCCAGGCATCAATGCACTAATCAATGCACTCACGAAGCACAAGCTACACTTACAAAACCTAGCAACCACACCCAGCCATTCCTTCCCACTTAAAATAATCAAGTATAAAGCACTTGCCACAACACCGTACCATCCCCCCCCCTCTAAAAATACCTATGAAAAGATATCTAGTTCTAAAAACTGTCCATGCAAAATAAACAATTGCCAACCATA
>NC_051408.1:4206897-4208448 GCF_015228065.2 Penaeus monodon
CTAAATGAAATTCCAGCTATTCCTCCACAATGACAATGGGATAAAAAAAAAAATAGATACTTTCATATTTACATAAAATCAAATGTATAACTAAAGACCTTTAAAATAATAGCTGAAAAAATCCAATACTTTTATGATCACTTCCCAAACACTTCAATTAAACAAATATGTCAAATACAATTTTAATGCAATGCTCTGTATTGCACACCTGTTCATCAGTACATGGCAGGAACTGGTAACTTTGCAACTAGGTCATAAGGTGACCAATTAACTTCTTTTCAGTAATTATATTCATCTATAGAAGCATTCCACATATGAATAACTGTTTCCCTGGTTTATTTTACTTATTATCACAAAGAGTTGCTCTTTATATACAATGCTTTGAGACTTCCACTGGTCTTGAATTGGTAATATGTCAACCCAAGTTCTTTGATGTCCCCGTAAATTTGACAGTTATACTTCAAAATGACAGTCTAAATCTAACTAATGTAAAGGCCAATATATATATTTCTCTAAAAGAAAATTAAATAAAACTGCATTCCCTCAATGAATTGGTTTGCCAAGTATTTCCACATTCTCTAGCCTGGGAATGCAAACAATCTCATGACTACCGTTATGGACAATGCAATCCCATTTTACCTCTCTCATTGCAATTAAAATTTATCATATCCCAATGAAAATTAAGATGAAAACACAAATGCACACAAACACACCATACAAACAAATGAATTGTGATGTAGGTATACTGAGAAACAGTAAAAAAAAAAATAAAATCTGGTTAAGTAGTATTTGCTTTACTTAGCTGTAATTAAAAAATCTTTCATTATCTCACTGATGCCACAGCACACGCAGACACACTATAGTCAATTTTGTTGAATTTATTGCCTCCAAAAGTACTTCCATCACCAGAAATTCAGTTAGTAGGCCTACCTGACCTCACTTAACCATTTCTTTCCCTGTTTACCTCAAAGTGAGATTACGTAGGCTTAGTTATAGATTCCCTGGTGATCAAGTCCTTTTGGAGCAATCTCTGTTTAAATAAAATCAACAGCAATAAAATCACAGCGGGCAGTGCATGTAACCAGTGCCATCGGGGTAAAAAAAAATTCCTCTATACCTCAAAAAAAAAACAGGTTTACTAATCTCAGCATCTACCATTCCTACACAAGTATCTTAATTATGTCTATTCATTATTATTAAAAAAAAAAAATCTGAATATAATCAATGCTCGCTTAGCAGCCTTCAACCTCGCGCTGCACAAACCTAGGCCAGCAAACCTCTACCCGTTAATTACAGCAATACGAGCTTATCGATCCCCGCGGCGATTCTAATTCGCCTAAGCAATCGGCACAAGCTCATTCTCAACAGAAAAAAAAAATGTATGTATAAATATTAGGTTTTATTAGCCTTTACTTAAGCATGATGCAAGGGGGGTACGAGTGTTAACCAAAGCCGAAAAATTTGCGCATATGACGGCAAGCCTGAGCCTAGACTTGCTCCTTCACCGACAACACCTTATCAGGGAGGTCTAAGGGGGCAGGGGGTGGTGGT
>NC_051408.1:4208530-4209171 GCF_015228065.2 Penaeus monodon
CGTTGGCCTCTGCCGGAGAGCCGACGGGCACGGAAGGCTAAAGGTATAGGTGTGCGGGCCTAAGTGGCAGCCACTCCGGCACGGATAAAAACACTTCCCCCCCCCCCCCACACACGACTCGAAAACATCCCAAGGCCAATCTACCCAATGCTAAGCCCTCGGAAGGGAAAACGCGGGACAAGGAAAACCTTTACTACGACCCAACGGCATCCCATTCATCTGGGAATCACTCTTCTTTTATGAATAGACCCCTACAATAAAATAATATCCAAATAAGCCTTTTTATTGAAATTATCTCTTTCAAAAAACACATTTTACCTCCCCTTTCTCCCCCCCCCCAAAAAAAAAACTTAAAAACCCCACCCACCGTGTCACTCAACCCACACCCAACCTAAAATAACTAAAAATATATCAAAAACCCAACACTAACAAGCCTTAATAGAGACAAAGCTTTAAAAAAAGGAGGAGGAGGATGATAATGACATGTAAATAATAAAAAAAAAATAGTGAAGATTCCCAGCGAGGATCTTGACCCCGTGAACTTTCTAAAAAAAAAACCTAAAACCCTATTTATTTCTTTTCTCTCCGTTTCAAGGGGCCGTTCTCCCTCCTCTCTCAAGGCTGGCGGCCGCCGAGCAACG
>NC_051408.1:4209236-4209982 GCF_015228065.2 Penaeus monodon
AAAAAAAAATAACAAGGTCAACATCAGCCTCGTCTTTTAGGTGTCAAAGTGTTCGTCTCTGTTCTCCTTCTCCCGCCTCATTTCCCGGCCCGATTCCGCCCTTCTCGACGAGACAGAACCCTCCGCGAGATACTCACGCTGCCCAACAGGGTACATGAACTCTACAATAGTTGCTAATTGAAGGAGGAAACGGATTAAATTCTCAGCACTTGAAAATGGCGTTCTGTGGGGCTTCCTGTGCGAGACTGAGGCGATGGTTCCTTTGGCGATTCTCAGGTCGGTTTTGCAATGGCTTCGGGTGCTGGGGGGGTTTCACACAGGGGGGGTTATTTCGGGGTGGGTTTGCTGGGGTTTTTTCTGCTTTGAAGGTTTTTTGGGGAAAAGGTTTTATTTGGGTTTGATTTTTTTTTTTTTAAAGACTGAGGTGGTGGTTCGGTTTTTTTTTTTTTTTCAAAGGTATTCGTTTGTCTGGCGTGGTTTTAGGAAGTTTTTATTTCGTTGTTAATTTTAAGATTTGTTTTATGGAGATTGCTTTTTTTTAAAGATTTTTTTTTATATTTTTTTTTTATTTCTAAGACTGAGGTGATGGTTCTCTTCTCGCTTCTTAATCGTTTTTTTTTTCAAGTTTATATTGGTTTAGGGGAATTTATTTCGTTATCCATTTTAAGATGAGTATAAATTTGTTTTTTTATGGTGTAGTTTTGTGGTTGTAGGGAGGAAATGGTGAAGTTTTGTGTTGGTTACGA
>NC_051408.1:4210007-4210325 GCF_015228065.2 Penaeus monodon
CAAACTTACTTCTTCCTTTTCTTCAAAATATGAAAAATAGAGAATATGATAAATATCCCAATTCCATCATTAAACTAAAAGAAAGAATTATATCCCTTATTTCTTACATTAAAGCTGCATCGGGTAACAAAGAAATTTCACAATGGAAATCTTCAATAAATTGTTAAAAATTATAAAAAATGGCTAGATATAATAAAAATACGTTCTTCTTTATCATTACACCATCTCCCTTCGATAGACTAATAATTCGCATAACGAACTAGCATATCTCTTCAGTTATAAGAAGGAAATAATCACGAGGAAGCTTGATTAAAGTCA
>NC_051408.1:4212303-4212561 GCF_015228065.2 Penaeus monodon
TCGGGGAAACACCAAGTATTCTTCTAAAATATTTTACCTCCGTATCCGCCAGCTGCGTCCAGATGTAAAATGTACTTACTGTATATGCTTATGTATTCATATCGTATTCATATAAATGACATCTTGCTTTCAAAGACACGAAAAGAAATGACTTCGATGTAATTTTAGCCAAAGAATAGAAATAAAAGGCCTCGAAGCGCAAATGTTTCCCGCCAAAGAAGAATACGAGACCAAAAATTAGGACATTCCAATCATTCA
>NC_051408.1:4214193-4214383 GCF_015228065.2 Penaeus monodon
TCTAACCAATCAATATATCTCCCCCTTTTTTTCTTCCCCTGCGAGTGCAAAATGCTCCCGGGCCAAAGATAGCTCTGGCCTGTTGCAATGGTTCGCATAATTAAGTTTTGGCCGAAGGAATGCAACTCTTGGCCGCCAGACACGCACTCTTTATAGACACTCTTCGGGCTGATAATAGCGATTGCCTGGA
>NC_051408.1:4215210-4216194 GCF_015228065.2 Penaeus monodon
TTGGAAAACACCCCCCCCCCACCCACCCCTTCCGCTTTTAAATCCACTCCTATATTATATCTTATAAAGCCTTTCGACTGTCTGCACAAGACACTAAAGCAGACCTTATTGTTGCCATATAATAGAAAATAGTGATTCTTAATTCCATCTCTTCTTTGTTTCAGTGTTACTCCACAGAGGAAATCATTGATTTTTCACGGTGACATTCGAATCTCATTAAAATATTTGAGTTCTAATGAAACTATACTCTCTTTACAGTTTCCATTGATACATCTTCTGTCAGATTTTCAATAATTCAATATTTGTATTAGTTCGAATTTTGTTGTATCATGAAGTTTATTTTTGTTTGAACTATGCTATAAATACGCGAACGCCGTCCGAAAGCAGAGAAAGTGTTAGGAAGACAAAACTTCATCAATTATGAAGATTTTCCGAATAAATCAACATGAAAAACAAAACCACCACCAAAAAAGACAACACCCAGTTTATCATACACGTTATAGATTTTTAAAAAATAGGTTAAAAACGCATATTTTTCATCTTTTTATTCGTATTCGCACGCCGAAAATCCATGATGGCGGGCCTTTTAACGGTCTGCGGATCTCTCTTTATATATCCATTCTTATTCTAAAACCTAAGGAGAAAAAGAAGATATGAATGTGCGAAAGTGGACTGAGAAAAAGGCCGAAAGCGAAAATTAAATGAAACATCAACTTTCCCTTATATTTATTGAATATAATCAAGCTCATACCCAAAGCACCTATGAATAGAAAAAAATGGTACCCACATATATATAACGTCTTAATTAACTGCCTTTATTCTCCATTAAATACCTGACTATCCAAACAACCCATTCCCTACCCCCCCTAACCCCTCTGTCCTCATGCTTGTTATAAAAAGATTTACAAACCCCAAATATAATTGTAAATATAAAGTACATTGCTCTAGTGTCCATCTTTTTTATTATTATTTACAAAAACAATT
>NC_051408.1:4216715-4216832 GCF_015228065.2 Penaeus monodon
GCCGCTCGCCCGCCATTCCCAAGGAGTCCCGAGCGGTTTCACCCGCGAGGAAGATCCTGTTCTCCTTCGATCCTTTTGGGGAGAGGACGGTGTCTCTGAGGTAACTGGGGATGAGGG
>NC_051408.1:4217069-4217339 GCF_015228065.2 Penaeus monodon
AAAATAAACGTAGAAAATATCGTGGCACTTTTTGGCACTGCATGAGGTGTGGCACTGTCTTGTATATCACGTCACTTTAGTCCATTTTCATAATATTTGGGAGGTATTTTTTCTCGCTAAAAAAAAAATAGAGGAAGTGAGATAAGGTAGATAAAACAGAGGAATTGATTAATTAGAAGAATTTAAGACCTGGCACCCCTTGGCACTCTCCGTGACACTGATGTAAATTTCCTTTAATTTCGTGTTGGAATTTGGTTAGAATTTTTCTTT
>NC_051408.1:4217358-4217550 GCF_015228065.2 Penaeus monodon
ACAACGAGAATAGATGGAATAGATAGATACTAAAATGAACAGACCGTTAAGCCGAGGATTTTAATTAATAGTCGAATAAAACGCCCGCAGTTTATATCACGCATCGCCGAATTAGCCGTCGTAGTCATCATTATCTCAGGCTCGGAAATTTATTTGAATAACCGTAATTTCTACTAGGCTAACTTAGTCTAA
>NC_051408.1:4217810-4218017 GCF_015228065.2 Penaeus monodon
ACCAGCTGTGAAGCCCACCAAGTGAAACGTTTTTACCGAATGGAAACTTAAACTTACACTATTTCTTTGCTGAAGATACACTCGCCTATCTGAATTTGTCAGTGCGTGGGCTTGCTTTTTTCATATTTTCTGAGGCTTATGGTATCGTCTTATTAAACGAGAATATCCATACACAAAGAGAAAAAAATTAAATGCCCAAAAAAAAAA
>NC_051408.1:4218072-4219049 GCF_015228065.2 Penaeus monodon
TATTTGAAGGAAAAGAAAAGAAAAAAAGGGATTTAAAGTTTCCCGGGAAGTTACGTCAAACTTCGGCTAAATTCAACAGAAATATGGTTGGTCGTGTATTTTTTTTTTTTTCTCTAGTAACTAGAGATGTTATGGAAAGTTAGTAAATGGGTTAACTTAGCCTAAAAGAGCAGTTAGTTAATTTTACCATATATTTCAAGATATTAAAATTTTTAGTTACTATATACAGAATGTAACTGAATGTAATTACAGGAAGATTCGTTTTAGTGCTTCATAGAACATATTTTTTTTCTAACAAACTTTAATTGTATTTTATTTTAATATCTTTGTAATGAATATATAAAACCAGGAGAGTGCGAAGTTAGGCAAAAGGAAAGAATATCAGCTGACAAAGGAACCGAGATAAAAATTACTTTTATAGATATTACCATTTTGAAGCCAAGGATAACGGCAATTAGATAAGAAAAGTCCTAACTTCATTAGTTTGTGATTGAATTCCTGTCGAGAGGAACAGTTTCAAAGGGGCCAAGATATAACATTAGGTAGACGTTAGGTGAATTTAGGTAGCTGGCTCATTGGCTTGACGGTTGGAGTATCTGTACAAGGAAGTCGCGTGGGGAGTGATGAAGTCCTATTGAGAATAATTATTTAAGTCTTGGTAGAAGGAAAGGAACTTCTGCAATACAAAGAATTATGCACTGTTGATATTGAACTCTTATTTTATTCTGAGGTAAACATATCATCGGTTCATTTTGCATTTTATTCTGAGGTAAATATATCATCGGTTCATTTTGCATTTTATTCTGAGGTAAATATATCATCGGTTCATTTTGCATTTTCTCCTGAGGTAAATATATCATAGGTTCATTTTGCATTGTAAGTTGATCTAGATTTTCCTTTCCTATGGACAAGAATTATACAAAAGTAACCTAGTGTCTCTCTAGTTTCATTCTTGTTCCCTGTCTCACATTGTGACT
>NC_051408.1:4219066-4220610 GCF_015228065.2 Penaeus monodon
TTGATCAACCTGGTGGAGGTATCATTTTAAAGTTGTTTTAATTTTGTTGTGTATGGAAAGTGCCCTTATTTAGAATAAGAAAAAAATCAAATATAGTGCTTGCTTCATCTTTTATCCATTTTTCTGGATTATTGTTAGATTTGGGTGCCACTCTGGGTGCTTCTTTCAAATTCTTATTTATTAGGGTATTCTATGAAACAATTTTCTAGATTTTTTCTTCCCCAGAGAATTTTTGAACTAAGTGAATTTGAATTGCATCTGTTGAACCTCATACGTCAACAGAAATCAACAAACAATCTTTAATTTTTCAGATGCACGCTTAGTCTTTTCAATCAAGAGAGGGTTCGTGACACCAATCCAAACTGCGGTGTGAAGACCACTGTTGTTTGTGATAGATCTGAACCCACGATAAACGTTACTCTGGGTAAGATTGCCATTTCGTTTACTTAGTTCAAGTAATTTTAGTAATAACTTTTCATTATTTTCCTTTTTTTTCAGTAATTTAATGGAAGCATTGAAATTAATCTTAATGTGTATAGGTACAGTAGATATAGATAAGCAAATAAACAGGTTTTATTATTAAAATGTGTTATTATGGCTTTCAAAAGTGTGTCCAAAATTCTGTTAGGCCTTATTAAAATGTGTTCATTTCATAGAGTAATAGACATATGTAAAACTACAATTTTTTTTAGGTTGTCAATTATGCATATTTTATCCATGTTGGTGCCTCAAGACTTAAAAATGTGACAAAATAGGCACTGTATATAATAGAAGGCATAGTTTTACCTTGTTCATTTTGTTAATAATACTAATTGTAAATATTTGATAACTCCAGTGCTTTACTTTTTGATAGTATGCCTGCTCTTACTTTTTTTTCTCTCTCTCATGATAAAAGTCCAGCTTCTTTAATAAATTCACTTTTTCATCCCTCTGTCTTTCCAGTGTCAGGTCACAAGATACTATTTAAGACGCAGTATCTCGAGACCGTGGAAATACTCAAGAAATTTAATGAGCTGGTGAGCAGTCAAGCAGAAGCGACAGAGTCCAGCTCAACCCCAGTAAAAGGTGTCAAGACAAAGCAAGGCAAGAGAAGGACGTAGGATATATATTCATACTTATAGGAAACCCTTTTGTACATATGGTTGTGGCTTAGTTCCTGTTTGGAGTTCATTAAGAAATACAGTAATACAGACTAGAAATTTTGATTTAACTTGAAAGCCAACATGTCGACCCAAGCTCAGCGCAAATATGAGGCCACCCTCAGCATTGTCAATAAAGTGTATGACAGCGTTCCAGCCTTTACAGATGTGTTCGACGAAGAGACCTGGTACATATTTGCTGGGTGTTTCACCGTCGGCACAATCCTTGTGTCACTCCTTGCTTCTAGGTTTATCACACTCAAACCTGTAGATTGATTTGAAGTTCGGGATTAAGTTTAAAGATGAAAAGTGTTTTTTACCCTTGGTCTGCTGTTCCTCCTACCAAAGATATGTTGGGATCTAATTCAAAAAGACATGTTTTGTCAGCATTTGATTGGTATGATT
>NC_051408.1:4220716-4221113 GCF_015228065.2 Penaeus monodon
CTCTTCATGGAAACCCAATGTAGTGCACATCCCTTGACACAAAATTGCAAATGCAAGTAAGACATTTAATGTTAAGATCCTTAGTTCCTCAAGAATTTCCCAACAAAGACCATTATATTGCACTGTTGATTTTAATGATGAGGCCTTAAATAACTCGTAGATTGATATGCTCCCTAATGTGTGAAAACTTTTCTTCCTACCTGTTGAAATAAGGTAAAATGATAGGTAATTGTGCCATATAACTTGCCAAATAACAATGGTACTTTATTGCAATATAGAGATTATTTTCCAGTAAAGATCTGATGGTGAGGTTAAGAAAATATCAAGCATAACCAGAATCTCCCTTTTTCCCATATAATGTATTGGATTTTGAAACCTAGTGATCAATATTGACTGA
>NC_051408.1:4221248-4221805 GCF_015228065.2 Penaeus monodon
GATGTCTGAAACACCAGTAGTAGGAAAAACACATATTTCCCACCCACTATGAATTTGGCACAGCAAATATAATTGCCATACAGAGATAAAAAGTGATTGCAGCTTACTTTAGAGGGGCTGGCTGTATGTATTCAATCACTGTAGTATTGGCTGAACAAGCAAACTACTGTTTAGCGCACAACTTGGGAGTGGGCTCAATGCATGTGGCTTTAGTAAACATGTTGAGTCAAACTGTAACATGTACATACATACTGTCCATCAGCAAGAGGTTAAGAAATAACGTCAGATTGACAAACTACTGAAACCAACATGTTCTTTAACCAAAACTTACAGACTCCGACTCCTGTTCCACCTCTAAGTACTTATTCATCATTACTGTCTGCAAGAAAAAGGTCGCACCAGTACATATATTTGTGCATATTTTCAAATCATATAAAGCTGCGGATTCTCTGCTACCGTCAGATACTATATATTGTATTGAACAATTTTTATATAATGCAATGGAATACATTTTTCGCTGTAACAGATTATTAGTATTAGCGGACATTCCTTTCCCA
>NC_051408.1:4221883-4223591 GCF_015228065.2 Penaeus monodon
GTGTTACCACACCATTATTTGTTAATTTTTCTGTTTTTCCATTCCCTTTCATGGTTCACAAAAATTATATATACAGAATTCTTTTCATATTTGGCCAGTAGTAATATACATGTTGTATTCCTTAAGTAAATTCTGAATCAGTATTATTCATTATTCTAGTCATTTGGCAACTTTCGGTATTTGTTTCACAAATTGTATTTACTGTATTTCTTAACTTCCTTGTTTATTAAAGAAACTCTCCCTACCATGTTTAATTTCCCTGTGACATCATTAATAAAAAAGAAAATTGGTATATTCCAAAGATTTTGAATGGGAAATATTGGTATGAAATTTATTTAAGAATCGATGTCTTGTAGACTGTACCACATTAAATTCTGATAATACATATTTGTACTGTATTTCTAAAATTAATATCTAATTCACTAAGAAAGATAATGCTCATACATATCAACATGGAAATTAATTACTTTATCAATGACAACATCCAATAGATTTATGAAATGGATATATCAAGTAATCATGCACCAAGAAAATTGATATTACCATGAGTCTGATTGCTAATGTTAAAATGACCATGATCATTACCTGATTACATTGAAATCAGAGTATTCAAAGAAATTACAGGCTTATTTGTAAACTATACATAAAAGTGAGTGACAGGTATGTATGTACAGTAAATATATATAATTTTTTTTCTTTTATTGACATGGTGACAGTATATTTCAGAATGGGATGTAATAAAAATAAGAATCTAAAATGACAAACATACATTGTATTCTTTATTTAAAAGAAAGTTTTCATTTTAGAGTTTCAAATGCATTCACCTAGCATTTTGAATTTTTTACATAAATTTGTGATATTTTTTGCTTAAATTGTAAGTACAAAATGTGAAAGAAAATTGCTTTTCTACATATATTTATTTTATTGTAAATAGCATTAACAATAAGCACAACAGATATTCCAATGTACAAGAATGGATAGCTTAACTTACAATAAAAGTAATTAATATACCTAATTATCAATATTTAACATTCATTAAGTTGTTCATATAATACAAAGTTATACAAATATACTATATATACAAAAACACAAACACAGACCACTTGAAAACTGTGCCATCATTTAATTAATTAAAGTAATTCCTTTATATAAAAATGATGGTCAAGCTTCTGCCCTATAAAAGAAAAGGAAGTGAGCAAGTTTTACGCGGCACACATGTTGAGCAAGAGCCACAGCTGAGCTATGAGGCAAACCGAGGTGCTGCACCAGCGTGGGTAAGTTCAAGAGCAGGAAAGCCCGGCCATCCACCTCTTGTTCCCGTAGTCGGACTGCGTGGTGGCAAATGGCCGGCTGGCTGGCAACGTACTGCTCCACGTCATGCACTGTCCATTCCAAGGGGTCGGAGGTCACTGAGGCGGGCTCTAGCCCCGAGTTTCCGTCTGGGTACTCGCTCTTCCTGCTCCTCTTCATCCTGTCTAAGGGCTCCTCACGGCAGCTGGAAGCACTGGAGGAGCCCTCCCCACCCTCGAACTTCCTCTTGACATGCCTCATTTTCAGCTGGTTGGCATAGTCAGGGAGCTTAATACCTCTTGTCTGCATCTCCATCCTCGGAAATCCTCTCCGCCTTCTGCGGTTCCCAAACGAGGGGTCCAGGATGGGGCTGGTCGGGCGAGAGCTGCGGGAACTCGTGTCACCCTCGTCAGATCCA
>NC_051408.1:4223666-4224252 GCF_015228065.2 Penaeus monodon
GATTGAGCTGGAAGAGGAAGTGACTATGTAAGATATGGTCCTTAAGTGTGATAATGAAATGAATTCATATTAACTGAAATTACAATATTTCTAACACAGTTGCAAAGATACTATTTATAAACATGAAATAGGCATTACATAAAGTATATATTAAAACGACCTTGATAAGAGAGGAGATCAAGAAAATTTACTTGAAAACTAAAAATTCTGACCATCAATGTCTAAGGCAACTTTCCCTCATACACCACAACAAATGATCTTACTTACTAGATAAGGATTTAGGCTGCAGTAACCGGTTGGCTCTGACTGGCACAAAGAGTCGTTTACGGCCGCCTCGCTTACGTCGGTGGAATATTCTCGTCATACCTGGGCCGCCCCTTGTCCCTCTGGTAATTGCTATTCTCCCTCGCCCTCGCATGGAAGACGACTGGCTCCCTTGAATAAACATCTGAAAAAAAAAAGAAGTCTACCTCATCACAAGATCCAGAGAAAAAGTACAATACTGTTAAGATTCAAGATCAATGAAGAGAGATTTTTAATTGAAAGCCTATAATTAAAGAATAATAGAAGAAGTCTTTGAATATAT
>NC_051408.1:4226777-4227438 GCF_015228065.2 Penaeus monodon
TGAGGGAGCCCTTTAATTTGAAAAGAGGGGCACTGTACAATATACAAAACCTCCAGCAGAAAGGAACAAGTATCTTCTTACGTCACCACTCGCCCAAACTGTTTATTCTGACAAAGTAGAAATCTAAATGCAAGGGACATTCAAATTATAAAATAAAAAAATATCCACATGATGGATCACCCAACAACATTTTAAAGATATGAAAATAAAAAACGGGAAAGGATTACCCAAAGAAAGGGGGTACGAGTTGGGGGTATGAGTACCAATCACTCATAGCCCAACTTATCAAAAATAATTTCCAATTCAAATTGCAACTGCAAGTAGAAACTATTGTTATACACCTCCAACTTTTAAAAAATATATATATTTCTTATCTAAATAGTGACCACAAGTCAAAAATGGTATCACCCCCTTTATAATTCATTTCTAAGATGAATGCACTTCGTCCCTACAATTCAGTACCACAAATCAGCTTATTCCATAATTCCAATAATAATTTTCTTGTAACATCTTCATGCAGCTACATTTAAAGTACAACAATAGTGCAGTCCTAACCCCCTATTCCCCCTACACACTTTAGATGTATTTCCCCCCATATCATGCAATACTAGTGCAAGGCAAGTTTCCTGGGCCTTGCACTAAGTTATGGAATTACCTATAT
>NC_051408.1:4228344-4228570 GCF_015228065.2 Penaeus monodon
ACTCCTGCCTGATTTCATGGAGAAACACTGCATCAGAGAAGAGGGCATGCAACCCAGTATCATTTACAGGCTGTGCACATGTTAAAAAGGATGCATCTAACTCCACTGCATCCACCTGATTTTGTTCTTTTATTCTCAGACTATAAGCAGAGATATAGATGACACTTTAATTTCTCTTGTTTTCACTGTAATAATTTTATGCAATTAAAATGAAATAATCCTGTCA
>NC_051408.1:4228601-4228987 GCF_015228065.2 Penaeus monodon
CACAACTGTTTGCTTTATCTATTTACAATTTTTAACAACAGTTTGCTTCATCCCTATACATATTCATTCTCAAATTTTTTATCCAGAACTGATTATTGCTTGAATACCATCAATATTTTCAATTGCCGAGTGTAAAACTTTACCTGTGAAGTACAGAGGAAGGGGCAATTCTCTCCACTCTGCGTTGGTGACCACAGATTGGGGCAGCACTGAAGGGTGTGGCAAATGAAGTTCAAAAAATCGCTGACATCTGAAGCTGTGGTAGCGACAGAGATGCTGGCTGTGTAAGTATAACGTTTAAATCTGCAATGACATACACCAAAGTCAAATAAGTAGTCTAATCAGAAATTAGTATTTGGGTGGGGGAAAAAGAAGTCAATTTTCTT
>NC_051408.1:4229033-4230913 GCF_015228065.2 Penaeus monodon
TGACACAATTTACATTACAAGTGTTGTTCTTGAGATGTTTGAGAAGACATAAGTCAAAGAAATTTCAGTAATAAATGTTATGCATATTTGACTTTTTTGTTTCTCTTAAAGGTATTTCTGCTAACACACATAAAACTCTATATACACTTTCACATCAACATAATCCTAAATATAAATGAAAACAATATACATTTAAATCTATTTTGAAAATTGACAGTGGATTTTAAGATCAACCTATGCTTTACTGAATGTTGCTTACTTTGCTTTCAAATGGGTTGGATGCCAAGTACTTGAAACGAGATGAGAATCCACAGCATTGCGTTCCAGCTCTCTCAGCACACGAGTTGGTATGTAAGCTGCGTTTATTGTCATTGACAGTACCTCACGCAGTACCAGCTCAACAGATCCTGGACCAACACTCTGAGATTGCTTTGCTGAAGAGTAGACAATTCATTTTCATAGACTCAATCCAGTTTCAATAAATTAAAATTTCATTAACAATACTACTAATAATTCATGGCAATAAACATTATGAATCTTGTAATAAAAAGGAAGAGCATGAAGGGGGACTTACCAACTTTAGATTTGCTTAGATAAGGTCCAGTGTAGCACCAATGGTTCACATAGAGTCTTGGACACCACAGGGACCTTTGGTTGCTTACACTAGACAAGGGATCATTTTGTGGGTTATCACCATTTTTATTTTGGCAGAGTTCCTGTAAAAGAAATTGTGGATATGTGATTTTCTAATTATCATTATCACCCTTTTTCATAACCCTACTGATATTTCTGAGTAGTATCTTGACAAAATTATACAGTATACTGTTTCAGTCATCAAAACTGGATAAATTTTATTTCTAATATAAAATAAATAAAAGATCAATATTTACCAATGTAGGATCTTCTATGACCTTAGCTTGTGGTGAATACTCTGCAGGGATATGAAGAGGATAATTATTTGACTGAGACCACCCTGTTGGGAAGATATCCTGACACATGGAGGACATGATGTACGGATCTGTCTCAAGTTCTGAATCCAGCTGGATGTGGAGGAGGTGACCTGTAACCTTTTTGACAGTAGCAACACAAATCTGATCTGCAGGGTCTGGATTGGCAGCTTCAAGTCTAAGTCCAGCCTCAAAGCCTAAGTCCTCAGCTGCCTCATGCTTGGGGAACAAGCTATCATCTGCACACTGTACACTGCAAGACTGGAGGTAGGCATCCCAGCTGAACTCTGTCTCCCCATGCCAGTCACCAGGTGGAAAAAGGGCAATGCCATTTTTCTCACAGAATCTTGCTGGCAGGATCAAAGGGTCATCGATGGAAGTCATCCACGTGACTCTGTTATCTCCTTTCTCGCCTTCAATTGACACTTCAAAGAATCTGGACTCATTGCTGATTAGGGTGACCTTGGCCACATGGACTGAGTTGGGCTTTGTGGGGTGCACGGCTTCAATTAGTATGCCGTCTGTGAACTGGTGAGAGCTCACGGGGAGAGCAGGTGAGAGGAGATTGTTTGGTAAGGGAGAACGTCTGGCGTCATCCCGACTCATCTCAAGAAGTGCAGCCCACTCCGCCTCCTCGTACTGGGAGCAGGATTCCGGATGTTTATATCTGTGGCATCGTGATATGACATATGAAACATATATGAACACTATATTGAATCTGTATCTCTTCACAAAAATAAGACAATATTTTACAATGTACCTAGTAAAATACTGACAAGTATTATTTACTTTTAATCAAGTTACTGCCTATGGCATATTAGCTTAAAAGTGGATCTACTTATTAAAACATCAACAAATTGGACATAAGTTGGCATCAATATGCTATTATGCAATGAGTGACATATTTATGAGCACTTTTTTAGTTCTATTTAC
>NC_051408.1:4231131-4232006 GCF_015228065.2 Penaeus monodon
CTACTTTCCTTCCCCCTATTTTAATTTATCTCTCTTGTGAATATTTACCTCCAAGGTGGTCCCTGGTGATGAATCCAATCTGGTGGCCTTAACCGAGGACTAAGGTAGAAGAGCCAAAACACAAGACCCGAGCAATCAGGCGTGTCATATCGCAAGAGCAGGCGTCCACCAACGTTGTCAATAACAGTCGCCACCCACCCGCATGATGGGTTTTCTTTGTACAATACCTGTGCATGAATATATACACTCTTAGGTGAACAAGAGAACAACATATTTCACATGCTTTTGATGTGCAATACACTATACTTTCTCAGTTAGAAGATTTGTTACTGCAAGACCTGTCTCCTGGCTTGTCACTTTTCTTTTAAGGGTTAAATTACTGTGTAAAACACACCGAGGTAAGAACTGTACTCTGGAGTATACCCATCATCGAAACCAAAACCGCAGAACCAACCAACCTCAACCTTCATGCCTTGCTTGATCCGCTCGACCGCCGTGTATCCTTCTCCGTCGAAGGCTTCTCCTGGTACCGATACCCCATGGTTCAGCGCTTCCTCCACTGCTACCTTGGCGTTTTGCAATTCACTTTCCTCAATCAGGGAGTCGATGAGGTCAGGCACAGGAGCCATTTCGATGTTGTGAAGTGCGCACCACCCTAGAGGATGAAGACCCCCTAAGGCCACCTCTTTCCAACACTCTACGTTTACAGAGGAATGTGTCACAAAGCGTAATCTGGTGGGAAAATCAAGAAGTTGGTGGAATGCATGTGGAGAAGAATGACTCACCTAATATTATGGCATTTACTCACTTACTTTATCTTTCTATGAATGAAAACCAAACAAAGCTTTAAAATAAAGAGCATACATATTCAAATA
>NC_051408.1:4232187-4232509 GCF_015228065.2 Penaeus monodon
AGATGCTGAAAAACAAGCAATTACTTGCATTCAGAAAATTCATATAAAAAAAGAAAACAAAAAGAATTTCCTGTCTGATACTTGGACTGCATACACAGCTATCGCCCAAAAGTCATGAATCCCTTACCTTAAGAGAGGACCACACGTAGTAACGACCTTCGCTGGCCAATAACATGAAGTTAATTCTGACGACTCGTTATGGACAATTTCGACCAGCTGATCTTCCAACACACCTGACTCAAGACTCTTTTCCACCTGTAATAATTGAATTTATTAGCACTATCATTTACCACCTTTGCAAATATATAGGAACTATCAGTGA
>NC_051408.1:4232632-4232947 GCF_015228065.2 Penaeus monodon
CTCCTTCACATCTATTTCTTGTTCAATAAAAGTTACAAACAAAATGAACAAAACAAAACACTTGTATAATCTTACATGTACAAAAGCGGTAAAGGAACGTATGTCCGTTCATCGAGATAATCTTCCCACACAAGCAATCGAACAACACCAACACATGAAAATCACTGAAAAATGTTTACTGTTTTAAAATTTTGTATGCTAAATTCCTTTGCTGAATGATAAAATCATCAGGACTGTAAATAATTTCACAAATGATAGAGAAAGGACAAATTCTCCTTCATGGATATCACAAAATCATCATCAACAAACAATATA
>NC_051408.1:4233319-4233573 GCF_015228065.2 Penaeus monodon
CAGACAAAGTAAAAAGAGAGAAAAAAATTAATGCGAGTTTACCAGCTTCTGCCGTGCAACTTGTTTTTTCTGGAGGCGTTGTTTCTGTCATATCCGTTGGCTGGCTTTCACTCTGTTGTTCTTCTGCTTCCCCAATTGGGTACACTTCTGTTACTTCTTTCTCCATCTTGCTTTGTACTATGTCAGACCTGAAATGTTAAAGTTTCAATATAATTCAATTCCTTCCAAAATATATTACATAAGAGTGGGTTTCT
>NC_051408.1:4233824-4234516 GCF_015228065.2 Penaeus monodon
TATACACATTATAATGAATATATAAAAATCCTTTCAAAAATCAATTTCCACCCCCTTATCCCTCAGCCCATTTCTAGGGACTAAAATGTGAACTACACCTCATATAAAACTTGCATAAAAATCGTATAAGCTATAGCCAAAAAGACAGACAGTGGAGATTTTATATGTTTCCTTTACTCCTAAACTATCTCATGAGCAGCGGACTAGGCATAGCTCCCTCATGAGCAGCTGACTAGGCATAGCTCCCTCATGAGCAGCTGACTAGGCATAGCTCCCTCATGAGCAGCAGACTAGGCATAGCTCCCTCATGAGCAGCGGACTAGGCAGAGCTCCCTCATGAGCAGCTGACTAGGCATAGCTCCCTCATGAGCAGCGGACTAGGCATAACTCCCTCATGAGCATGGACTAGGCATAGCTCCATCATGAGCATGGACTAGGCATAGCTCTCTGTGTCTGGCCTAGTATAGCACACCCATCAGCACTGAATAAATATCTCTGTGGTGTGAAATAAGGGTTGAGATGCATTCAAACGAAACTTTCTCTTACCAACGCTAGCATTCATAACATGAGTTTGGTCATGATAAGGCAAACTAGGGTTGTTAGTGCATTGGCAGTTTCCCTTGTCTGCGCCTAGCTTATTTGTGACTTTATGCACAACATCAGGAAACCAGCAGCTTATAGTTGTATTTCAT
>NC_051408.1:4234546-4234880 GCF_015228065.2 Penaeus monodon
TGAATGTTTCCCTTTCCTTTATGAGTCTTTACCTATGGCAAATGATGCATTTACTATCAGAGAAAGACAAACTCTATCTGAGGAGCCAACGGCCTGGGGTGTCATGATACGATGCCATTAGCGACTCAGTTCACCACAGCCATTGGTATTATGCAATAGGCTTAACTTAGTTTTGCTTTATCCTTTTATGGATATATTATGGATAATTATCCATTACTGAATCTTTCTTTGTGTACTCTTTCAGTTTACTATGTTCATGAAATTATGAATTGGCTGTTTACAGCTAATATCCTAATTATAAATGAAAAATATATAATGGTCAAGAGATACAAAG
>NC_051408.1:4235010-4235201 GCF_015228065.2 Penaeus monodon
ATAAAATTTTCAATAAACTCACTATCATCATAACAACGATTAGTGAATAAAAGTTAATTAAACAGATAAATAACCATAACGACCTTATGCTTTACTCACTTATTCAAAAAAAAGCCATTTGTTCTTCAGTTTCAAAGTTTTACCTTCTTATTTTAACAGTGTTTAAATGCTTAATCGGTAATACATTAGAG
>NC_051408.1:4235230-4235302 GCF_015228065.2 Penaeus monodon
TGATAGTAATTTGAAGTATTGGCATAACATTCACTTAGAAATATTTATAAAAACAACAATGGTAAGCATCAT
>NC_051408.1:4235364-4235619 GCF_015228065.2 Penaeus monodon
CACAAACCTAACAACATTAACACCAAAATACAAAAAATTTTTTTTTTTTTTTATCAATCAAAATGTACGAAATCCATTCTAACTACATAGTTTCCCTCTCAACTAGATCTCTTTACAAAAAACAATAAATAAAGAGCTAAATCCCAACAACATGATGATGAAAACAACAACAATTTCCTCCCAAAACAACAAAAATAACAGAAACAAAATATTTATCACGACCATGTGAGGCAAAACTCCAATAATAAACAATGG
>NC_051408.1:4235638-4235840 GCF_015228065.2 Penaeus monodon
CACGTATTATCACTGAAAAAATCGACCTATTTTACATTCCCACAATCACAAACTCACTTTTAGAGTAAATTAAAAACTATAATGACCAAATTCTCCATTTAAAAACAGGAGAAATGGGGATTTTTTGGAGGAATCTGGGCGGCCGACCGAACGCCTCGCGATGTAAACAAAGTCTTGAGAATTCGAGTCTTATTTTGTTTTG
>NC_051408.1:4236292-4236578 GCF_015228065.2 Penaeus monodon
CCCATCCCCTATTTCTCTCTGATCCCCCTCTCTCTCCCCTTATCCATCCTCCTCTCTCTCCCCTTACCCATCCCCTTTCCTCTCCCCTTACCCATCCCCCTCCCTCTCCCCTTACCCATCCTCTCTCTCTCCCCTTATCCATCCTCCTCCCTCTCCCCTTACCCATCCCCCTCCCTCTCCCCTTACCCATCCCCCTTTCCTCTTGAAGTCTCCTCCGTTTCCCCTTTCTCACTACCATTTTCTCTTTTAAATTCTTTCCCCTTTTTCTTATTCTTTATTTCTCTCT
>NC_051408.1:4236890-4240029 GCF_015228065.2 Penaeus monodon
CATTTAATCTTCACACTTTGGGGTGTTTTGGAATATATAATCAAATAATCAAACATATAATCAAATAATCGCGCCACAATCAGTATCCGTTGTTTGCTTAATTTTCAGCTCATAAAGTTCTATTTATAGTACAATCACTGTTCCAAGTATTTGTAGATTGTTTTCCAGAAACCTCACTTGGCTTCACGTTATATTGATAACAAAATCCTTTCGCAGAAGTGGATGATATTCGTATGTAATTCTTTGCGGGCTACACCTTTTATTCATCAGGTATTGAGAGAGCAATTACTGAAAAAAATTCATTGTTTCAGTTTTCGTCTTTAGTTCTTCGTTCCTCTGAAGTATTTATCTCGTGCTTTCTTTGCTAGGAATTCAATCTGGGTCGTCGAGCTGCCCTGGAGAAATCTGCGAAGAGAAAAAGGCTAGAATGCCTATTTCCCTGTTTCTCTAAGGCTTCCTGGGTTGGCCGTGCATTGTGGGAATAGGATCGTTAAGCCTCTTTCATTTTTTTAGCAACATGTAGGCTGTTCGTACTAAGACTGAGAAGCGCAGGCAGCTAATCGTGATAGTAGAGGCTAGACAAGGTCAGTTAAGTCTTGTGAAACTCGTGACCTTATTCCATGGTCGCTGACGTTGGCTTTTGGTAATACAATCAACCTCAAAACAAAATTCATTATCTTTAATTTCAGTAAATCACGTAAATGAATTCCGTTTTTAGCAATGTGTAGGCTGCTGATCGTGATGGCAGAGGTCAGACGAGGTTGGTCTCCATTGGTGAAACTTTTGGCAATGCAATCAAACTCAAAACAAACTCAGTATCTTTATTTTGACTAAACCACGTAAATGCATAAAAAAGCAGAACGCGATTTTTCCATCGTTTTTTGTAATTGATTATATGAATGTAGAAATATTTTTTCGTTGTCGAATACCTTACCGTATACTTACATGTAATAACAGGAAACTGAAAAAAGACAGATGAACATACAGAGGAGAATAGATGATGACTTACTTTACAATGCGATTGCACTGTAGGTCTGTATTGTGTTTGTGTAAAGTGTGTATTTTCAGTTAGTGTGGTGATATAAAAAACAATTCTATTCAATAATGGTACTTTACCTATACCATGCAGTACTATGCAACAAAGTTCTATAAACTTACAATCAACTGCATTAAGATAATCAAGTTCATGCTTTTGCAGAACGTCTTTCCGCAAAAGATCTTCATTATATGGGAAACCTTTAAAACAAAGTTTCAACCATAATGCTTGAACCTGCAGGTGTTGTGGCAGGAACTCTGAAGGAATAAAATGCTGTAAAAGACGACCTGGCCAGAGGGCGCCGCAGTAAAATATTCCTGAGAGTGAATGCAACTCCTCAACTACTTCTCCATGCCTAGGATCCTGAGCGTCCCAGAGTTTCTGAGGACGCGACAGGCACAGAAGACCCCCTTTGTGCTGCTGACCTGCCGTAGCGTCCCTCCTCTGTGCCGTTGGGAGTCGGGCCGCGAGAACAGAACGGACGTCGACGATGCGTCCCTGGTGTCGGTGCCACGGCTGTGTCACTAGCCGATGATGGGTCTTAACGTCCCCCTGACGACGGTGCCACACGAGGGGCAGGTGTCCACCGGCCTGGCACACTCGGCACACAGGTGGAGGTGAGAGCAAGGCTGGAACACCACTGCCACTCGCTGGCCATGGCACTGCCGGCACTGCAGACGCTTCTCCTCCATCAGGACATCTTGACGAAGCTGCTCCACTGTTGACGAAGGGAGACACTGAGTATCAACAACCAGACGAAGGGATATAAAAGAGACTTGCGTAGTCTGTAGTTTAGCCCTGCACGATATACCACTGGGGTGGGGGTGGGGGAGATGAACTATAGAATGCTTACCTTCTGAAAGTAACTTCAAGTATTCCGGGTTCTGCTCGACGCTGAGGATAGGGCTGGAGTCTCTCGGAAAAAAAGATTCTTGGACTTCAACCTGAAAAAAGGAGAGAAAGGACTGTTATTATTTCATACTCAGTGACGAATCCAGAGTGATTAACTGCTCCAAATATGCATATTAGACAGATATTATAAAATATACGGGCAAAGAAAGAAAAATAAGAGAAAAAAGTACTTACTGTCATAGGTTCTGTTGGTGTGATATCTCTAGTCTGTTGAAGAAAAGAGGAGAGAAAAATACTATCAGATAAAGTTACGAAAGCAGCCCTTTTATCGCAAAACAATAACTAAATCACCCTAACTATAAAATAAACAACCTTGTAGTCCCACTGGTTAACTATAATCAACCCCAAAATTTCCCAACCCGAACCCACCTCCTCCGTGATGGGCATGCCGTCGTAACTGTTGTTCTTTTCGGTGTTATTCCGACGCTGTTCCTCCTCGAAATCGAAGACCAGTTCCATCGCCTCCGTCACCGTCCGACACATCACGCCCGATTTCTCCAGACGGAGCTTCAGGGCGCCCTTCATCGACGCCGGCGAGAGACCCATCTCGATCGCTCTCTGATGGAGGAGGAGGACGGTTGTTAAGGGGGGTGTTATCGCCGAGCGGCTTGGTGTCATATATTTCGCATTGTTAAGGAGAAAGGCGGAGAGGAAAGGGTAATGATGGTGGCCTTGTTTTGTTGTGCATTGATGTTTATGAACAATTACCTTAGCGACGGGATGGTGCAGCAGGAGGTCACTTTCCTCCGGCGTGAGGGTGATGGGCCGCGGGGGAACACAGGGCGCCGGGTTCTTTTTCCAGCAGTGGATCACGGTGTCCTCTCCACGCTGCATCCTGACGAAGGGGCAGTAGGGGTAGAAGCGGGAGTGCTCCGTCCAGGGATCGTCCCCCTGGCGCCACGAGTGGAGTCCTCCGCCGCAGTGGAAGCACTGGACCCAGTCCGCCAGGCCCGTCGAGAAGAAGCCCGCCTCCGCAAGGGCGTCGATGCTCACGCCGATGTCCTTGGGCCAGCGCGTGTACGTCCGGCAGCGGCTCTGGATCGTGTTGAGGGCGGGGAAGGCCACCTTGGTGGTCTCGGAGATGCTCAGCGAGTCTGCAGATTCAAGGATCGTTGGAGATGATGGATTTCATAAAAGAAGATACATAAACAGATAAATACATAGTTTGCACGGAAATAAACCATAAAGCTT
>NC_051408.1:4240111-4240564 GCF_015228065.2 Penaeus monodon
CTGTCTGATAATTGTTCGAGACTTGAGGGCGAGTGTTGGCCACCCGGTAGTTGTAGTAGTCGTCAAGGAGTTTGAAGGCCTCCTTCGTCAGGTCGTCCGGCCCGTCCTTCGGCACGTTCCCCGTGGCGACCCCCGCGACGAAGGGGCAGTTGGGGAAATGCTTCTTGTGCTCCGTCAGAGGGTCGTCCGAGCGATCCCAGAAGCCGACGATGCCCTGGCAGAAGGCGCACTGCACGTGGTCCTCCGTCCGCAGGTAGAAGAATCCCGCCGCAGCCAGCTTGTCCGGATCCAGGAAGGCTAAGGGCCAGTTGATGAAGGTTTGGCGTCTGACGGACTCGTACAGGAGGGCCGTTTGGCGGTGGAAGCGTCGCTCTCCGCGCTCGTCAGGCTCTGCCGGGGGAGGGGGTGGCCTTGATTGATATTTGAATCGAATCGAATGAATGGATATAAGCA
>NC_051408.1:4240619-4240730 GCF_015228065.2 Penaeus monodon
ATTCGAACAATGGGGACACTATTAATGTAGCCTTATCTTTAATCTCTCAGTGACGTCTTTGCTACCCTTCGGAAATTCACATCTAATGCAGGACTTATCACACTGACGTTG
>NC_051408.1:4240821-4241148 GCF_015228065.2 Penaeus monodon
AACTCTCTATTCTCTCATTATATTATTCTAACCTCTAACGTAAACACGCCTGTTTGTTCTTGCTTCAATAATGTTCACGTCGCTCTTGGAACGCTCATTATTATTAGTCAATTTACACCTTTTATTACGAAATATCGAAGCGGAAAATAATGCGCCGAGGGAGTAGGTTTCATATATCTTATCAAAATTGTGTTATTCCGTCAGAGTAACAATTAAACTGCTTATCTCTGTATTATCATCCCTCATTGATGTTAACTCTGTCTGCTGAAATATATTTAACATGCAGTATGTACGTTTCATATATACCTACCGTAAGAAAAAAAAAAA
>NC_051408.1:4241217-4241369 GCF_015228065.2 Penaeus monodon
AATTTACAATGATTTGGATAAGATAAATAGAAAACTAGTATTATAAGATAATGCCAGCCTTTTAAGATAAGTAACAGTTAAAACTTATAGTAAATAGTTCTAGAATTATGAAACTGTTTTTTCAGGATTGCTTTCTCGTGCTATTGCAGCAG
>NC_051408.1:4241416-4241887 GCF_015228065.2 Penaeus monodon
ATGTATAAAACTGAAATATTGTATAACAGACACTACAGCAAAAAATTATTTAATTATTTTTTTCTCTCCTGTGACAGGTAAAGAAAATAATGTAAACTAGAATGAATAACGCCATTAAATATGAGATGTCACAAAAGAACACCAACATGTATGTCATTCCGGTGTGCATATAACAGAAGAATAGTTACATACACACGGGAATAACATATACATTGTTATCCCATCGCAATTCCTCTAACACATCTCTCGTTCATGAAGTCATTAATTTTCGTTCATTCCTTAGCTGCACTCGTGAACAAAAAGGCACTTTGTTCTTCAAACCATGTCACGAGCACAGTGTTCACTTCACTGTCGTTTGGATGAACAACTTACGGTCTGTTCACTTCACAACTCACTGAACAAGGAAGGTTATTTGTTCGTACGCGTGTGATCTTCTACTTTGTAAGTCCATGTCTTCGGTTTCGCATATAC
>NC_051408.1:4242108-4242347 GCF_015228065.2 Penaeus monodon
CACGATTTTCCAAAGACACAACACACTGCACGAATCTCTCTCTTTCTCACTTTTTTCTTGTGTTCCAGCTCCCAGGGGGAGGCCGTCGTATTGTAGCAAGGAAGACATGCTGTTCACCAACAGACTGCCAGATGAATGGTTTCAGCCGGCTTGGCTTGGCTTTATTAGTGTATACTCGTATCTTATCGGTTATCGACCATGCAGGGACATGTTCGCTCTATATCTACTTATCTCTTCGC
>NC_051408.1:4242679-4243374 GCF_015228065.2 Penaeus monodon
TTACACTGTACATACGCCATATATGATACGGACTGTAAACACACCTGATAACTTACAACGATTAAATTGAATCTTGAAATCGGATATACTTGACCGGAAGTTAGCAGATTTCCACACATTAGTAGACTGACCTTAAGTTAGAAGATGGCCAGAAAGATGGTAAATTGACACATTTCACACATTCTACATATTTCACACCTTCCACACATTCTACACATTGCACACATTAGTAGATTGACCGGAAGTTAGCCGATTGACACATTCTACACATTCCACATTCCACACCTCCCACACATACACGTCTTAGACACGTTCAAGACACTCAGTGTGCAATACACTAAATCTTATCGATTTCAGTTGCACACAGTTTCTACAAAATCAGGATAATACACGGAGTAAGAAGATTGTTATTTACTGTATATTTAAGGAAACGTTTGTAGACTGGAATGATAGAAATGCATGTCCGTTTTAATTTTTTTTAATGATTTTTTTATATTGCTAGATCACTTTAAGATATAAACGCATTTTGACTTTGTTGATGCAAAATGATATCGTAAAAAAAGAGGAGATAGATAAATGAATGAATAAAAATCTTTTGTGGAGTTTCCAAATACGTCTGAACGATGATTTAATGTAAAGGAAAAGGCATATTTAAGAAATAAAAACGAAATACAAATGATTAGGAAAAACCCCTT
>NC_051408.1:4243569-4243654 GCF_015228065.2 Penaeus monodon
TTTCCTTTTATTAATTTTCTTAGCTCTGCCTTTCTTCTTCCTTTTCTCTGTTTTTTTTTCGCCTTTCCTTCCTCGTGTACGAACA
>NC_051408.1:4243719-4243886 GCF_015228065.2 Penaeus monodon
CTATCCCTATCTTTCTCTTTTTTCCTTCATTCGCC
The DNA here is from genome assembly GCF_015228065.2 of Penaeus monodon. Lineage (NCBI taxonomy): Eukaryota > Metazoa > Arthropoda > Malacostraca > Decapoda > Penaeidae > Penaeus > Penaeus monodon. The sequence continues at coordinate 4,243,755 of NC_051408.1, forward strand.
ATTCTCCATCAACTCTAATTATTTACAACTGTGTTTTCTTATTTTGTTTACCTCTCCATAATAATCATCTTGCTGGATATCGATAACACATTAATCATCATCAAGAAAATCTCGTTATCATCACACTATCAT
>NC_051408.1:4244884-4245104 GCF_015228065.2 Penaeus monodon
TTTGTATTTCTTGCAGTTGGTCGATTTGTTGCATATTTTGATTCCAATATAAATCTATCACAAATAAATAATGATGAAATAGATAAAGAAACCACATTAATTTTGGTCGTTACTGTAACAAAAAGTATTTCTCAAGTTTTTTATATTTTTTATATAAGTAATAAATTTTATCTTTTTATACCATAAGTAATCAATGATAATGGCGGTCACAGCATCATTA
>NC_051408.1:4245266-4245374 GCF_015228065.2 Penaeus monodon
GAGGAAAATATGGCGATGAATCACTGGCATCTGATATCTATACAATTACAGTAATATAATCATAAGTCAAAAGTCAAGACGATAATTATGTGTATTTCTTCCTTTCGA
>NC_051408.1:4245464-4246365 GCF_015228065.2 Penaeus monodon
TTGTCTTAAAATCTTGCAAATATCCTGCAATTCTTCACAAGGGGATAGAAAGACCATTGTCATAACCATAATAAACTTAGTATCACATATCGTAAGGCGAATCATCATAGATCTTAAATACACATTAATACTCATTAACAGCAATTAGGAAAGTGATCAATATTTATCCCCCTGACCGCTGTAGACTATGCATGTCAAGTATAAAACATGTGGCCATAATTATATATATGTACTTGAATTTCCTGATCTGTTTGGTTCCTCATCCTATGTTAATAATGCATATCATGTTGTCAACTTTAGTGTAAATTGTAGTGTAATCTAGTAGCCACAAACAAACATCAAACATCAATGAATCACCAATATCTATTTTTGTCCAAGTCACAATGCTGTGCCTGTCTCTTTCCATAAGTATAAGTGATTGCGATAACTGTCATAATTCTCGTAACATTTCGTAAAAGTTTAAGTATTTACGTTCAAAAATGATACTCTTACTTTATTATATTTTATCATTGAATTTAATTTTTGTATTATTACCGTATCAAAAAAAAAAGTTTTTGTATCCTCACACAAAAATATATATATATATTGTGTATTGTAATTGTATCATTGATTAAATATAATAATAAAACACTCCTACTTTTACAGCTTGATATAGGCTTCGTAAAACTTAGTGTAGTGTAAACAAGATTGATTATCTTTTATGGTTGTTATCAACAAATTGACGCGAGTAAATGCAAAGTGCTACCAGTGATTAATCAATTTTTTTTGTATATATGAGCAATGTTTCTTTTCAACCGAAGTTTCGCGACATAGAACATGGAACTTGCAGTTGCGTCTGCCATGACCTGTTGAAGGACTGTTCCTTACATGTACTGGATCAAGTTTGTGTTTGATTTTCAGC
>NC_051408.1:4247294-4247587 GCF_015228065.2 Penaeus monodon
GCGCGCGCGCGCATGTGTGTGCATGTTCATATATTCATCGAAACATATATATTTCCAAACTAAAGACCTCCTCTGATAGATCGTAACTCGACCAGCAAATCATAAACATTAATCATTATGACGCACAAATCATTGCTAAAAAAATCAGACATTTTCCCGTGTGCATGAGAAACAAAACGACGTGATACGAGCGCCTATCAGGCAGTCCAAAATGAAGGTTACCTTGAGATTTTGCGTTGTTTTGCTGCATTCTGTATTTTGCCTTATTGAATGTATATCCAAATATTTTTTTC
>NC_051408.1:4247884-4248097 GCF_015228065.2 Penaeus monodon
CAAGAGAGCAGAGTTGCGGAATCTGTTGCGAATTAATCGTTCGCATATGTTTGTTGTGATCTGGCAGATAAGCAATCTTTTTTTTTTTATAATAATGAACTTTTTAATGCGCTTTTGACTCACCTGTTTGTGGCCACGAAGGTAAACAAAACAGCTTTTAATTAAGGTAAATCAAAAAATGTGTTTTGCTAAAGTGATTCTTCTCTGTTTGAT
>NC_051408.1:4248446-4248548 GCF_015228065.2 Penaeus monodon
TATTTATATATCATATGCCAATAAATACTTACCTTTTACTATCCAAAAACAGGTTGTCATAAATGCTACAAAAGTCCAGATAATCTGGAGATTAGATTCGAT
>NC_051408.1:4248717-4248926 GCF_015228065.2 Penaeus monodon
TGTTACGGTTTTGTCAAAATCTACGCGTTAGTATTTCGTGTGTATTTTGATAAGGGAAATTGCTCAGAATCTTGATAGACTGCCTAATTGCGCACCTTTACGGCAGGCGTGTTGTTTGTCTGTTAAAGTGTCATGCAATCGTGTTTACGTGTCTATACGATTATGTTTATGCGTGTGCAGTTTCATGACTTTTATATTGACCTTTTGAA
>NC_051408.1:4251619-4251826 GCF_015228065.2 Penaeus monodon
GAGAAATGTGACAAAAGTAAATCAAGGAAATATCAGTTTATATAAGACAAAATCTTGTCATACCACGATGAGCATGGTGATGCCTGGAAATACCAAACTCGTTATCTCTGATTTTCCCCATTGCGCCAAGTTCCGTCCATGGATTGTACAGATGTATTCACACACATATATATTAAGCTGTTTGTTTGTGCGTTCATATCTATAAGA
>NC_051408.1:4252034-4252100 GCF_015228065.2 Penaeus monodon
GTCCAGGATATTCTTGCTATATCTCCTTATGACAGATATGTCCCTCGGAATCTGATCTTGATTAGG
>NC_051408.1:4252131-4252373 GCF_015228065.2 Penaeus monodon
CTGAAGATTTATTTTCAGTTTCTTAGAGCGAAAGGAATTCTTTCCAATCCTTCAGTACACGAAGGAATATGTGCAGGAAAAGGAAACCCAATACTACAGGGAAAAAGCAGACACAAAATTTATGTAGAAAAATGCTTAGCGTAGAATACAGAAACATATAATACAGAAAACAATTTTATAAAAGTATATATCAATTGTAGAAAAAAGGGCCAGTTTTCAGCAACTAACTCTCTCCATCTAAG
>NC_051408.1:4252460-4252587 GCF_015228065.2 Penaeus monodon
TCCACGACAGAAGGAGATACGGCAAGGACATTCTGGGCGTGTACAGATTGATTGAATTCCTTTGAAAAGAATTCCTTTAGCTCTAAGAAACTGGGGAAAAATATCTTAAGACTTGCAAAGATTATGG
>NC_051408.1:4252939-4253584 GCF_015228065.2 Penaeus monodon
CGGAAAGCTGCATCATTCCCCCAGAAAAATCCTCTTTTTGTGAGATTCTATGGACCACGTTTTTTTTAGCTGTATTGCAGAGGTAGAATCAATCAGTAGTAACCACAGACCTTGACACAATAAACAAAGTCTAGATGTACTCCATTAACATAAAAACTTGAAATGTTCAGGACAATAACAGTTTTGTGGTAACCCAGTTCCTTATTATTTTTCTAGGATTCCGACTCACGCTCCCGTAAAAGTGTACTTCATCCACCAAGATGTGTTTTTATTTACGTTCTCTGTCAGACTACAACAAAGAGCATCTCACTGAAGATGGTATTTCAGCATTCAGAGACGTATCTCAAGACCGCGTATCACTTGTGGACAAAATAAAATAACAAAGGACCAATGGATACGACCTTGAGGAACTCCGGAATAAAATATGGGAGAGAAAAGGATTAAAAACACCGCCAACAGTAACACGCTGATGCCTCATTTTTTAATACAAAGTCTGTTAAAATTCTTTGATTGGGATTTAAAAAAAAAATCCTCGTGATTAACGTACGTTTAGGGCGCCACTGAAATCTGAAGATACAGGACACAAGAAGGTTGTAAACTCACATTCCTAGTTGTTTCATAATCAATAAAAAAAATAAGACGTTT
>NC_051408.1:4253982-4254193 GCF_015228065.2 Penaeus monodon
CTGAGGCAGATACAGATCTCAATCTCTGTTTCCTTGATCATGTACTTGGACTGAAATCCTTCCGTATTAAAGCGATCGATCTTACGACATATTTCTTATTGTTCTCCAACTATGTCATTTTTATCCTGAATCATAGCGTTATGTCCTTGTCCTCAATATAATGGTAATCTACATGTCGTTATTATCCTCAAGGTAAGATAGATAGATAGAT
>NC_051408.1:4254394-4254637 GCF_015228065.2 Penaeus monodon
AGCATATGTAATCACATACAAATGTATCCATGTTAGTTTGTTCGTGCCTGTATTTGTAGCAGATCTGTATATATACACGCTTTTATGGGGGAATATATTTGTATATATGCCTATGTGTTTGTTTCTTTTTTTTATTCCCAGCAAGCCATATTGTTAATGACGCAGTCAGGACGCGTGAATAAAACCAGGGAAATGGAGATACTGAAGAATTATCATATCAGGATATCAGCTCAATAACACAGT
>NC_051408.1:4254710-4254847 GCF_015228065.2 Penaeus monodon
TTGCAACGATAACGATCTCCTCTATTAGACTTATAATGACTGATTTGGCACAAGGATATGATATCAACATTACATGATTCAGGGAGCAAATGTCAGCCTGGATCAGTCGTAATAATTTTGTCTAGTGAGATAATATT
>NC_051408.1:4255496-4255843 GCF_015228065.2 Penaeus monodon
GTAAACAGAGAGATTTCCCCGGACACAATCTGTGAACATGTGTAAAACAAAGTTGAAGGAAATACCAACGTCAGCAATTTGAGGCCACTCGTCAAGGAAGACACGGAGGACGAGTGAATCAACTGATAATTGCACTCCAAGAACTACAGTTGTGGGAAGGTCCACTAAAAAGCTCAAGGTCCACTAAAATGCTAGAGAAAAAAGGCGAGAGGACTAATATCAAATATCTATATCAATTAAGGGCCTTCCTTCGCGACGCTGGCATCAACAACGCTGGCATCCGTATGTAATGTAAGTTCTTTTTATGTAGTTCACTGAAAGGGAATTCATGCTCTTTTATTACACTT
>NC_051408.1:4256009-4256473 GCF_015228065.2 Penaeus monodon
AGAACATGTAGGTTGTCCAAAAAAATCTAAAATGCATGAGCTTGGGAAAAAAAGACCACAGCATAGGGTTAGGACTAACTAATATTTCTGAGACTCCAGTATTGATCGCCATCCTGTCAATTAAAGATAGAAATAGGAAGAGGAACAAAAAAGCACTGATTATCGACTTATATGACCGTTCCATAATCACATAGCGGCCCGATGATCCTCATTACGTATTAAAAACAAATAACCTTTATTCATATCACATGCCATCTCTCTCTATTTTTATCGGGTTATTCCTCTTCCTCATCTTCCTAAATCGGAGGAAAAATTAGAAACGAGACGATAAAAGAAAAGGAAAAAAGAAAGACTGCCTATACTTAAGAATGAGACGGGAGTGGCCATGTCTCAGAAGACGGGAGCGAGGGACCGAGGAGAAGGCCGAGTAGGAATCAAGGAGCTTTTGTAAGCCATGAGGAAGC
>NC_051408.1:4257370-4257434 GCF_015228065.2 Penaeus monodon
TGCCTGGGTATCTCGGTATCTCTATGTCTATCCGTTTGCCAGTCTGTCTTTCTCTGTTTTTGTA
>NC_051408.1:4257551-4257883 GCF_015228065.2 Penaeus monodon
AAATAATAGTAATTTGTGTAATGTGTTTACATATACGTTGTTATGAGAAACTTACATCGCTCGGTGTCAGGGAGCAGTATACGGCGTAGGTATCTAAAAAAATGCAGTATAATAATAGCAATAAATACCGTAGCAGGATTAAAATAATGAGGATAAAAATGGGGTAATGCCATGGAGTAAATAAATAATCTAAAATAGCGTAATATAAATAGAAGTGCGGATTCAAGAGGATACATGACCATTAATTAAGTACAAAATTTATAAACAAACATGTAATAGCAGAATCAGTGATAAGAGACTCAAGTACATAGCAATTACACGCTGGTAATTAG
>NC_051408.1:4259661-4259734 GCF_015228065.2 Penaeus monodon
TCTTAGCTTGAGCTCCAACAATACCCATACCGACCTTGTGGCCACGGTGCCTTCATCCACCCTGTATATAGAA
>NC_051408.1:4259853-4260261 GCF_015228065.2 Penaeus monodon
AGTAGTTTTTCCCAGTTCTTATCGCTTTATCTTATCACAAATACATATTGACTATACCATGTTCTCTCCTTGTTGCTCACTAATCCTAACCATCCATCATTCACTCAAAAAAAGTGAAAAAGCTAAGATAATCCCATTCTTATAATTTTATTCTTCAGTTTCCCCTAGAAAAAAAAGAAAAGAAAACGAGAGAAAACAGAATAAAAAACGGGAAGAAGAAAAAATATATACCCACCAATGACATTTTTTCATTCCTTCTTGCAATATGCAATACTGACCTCCTCGGCAAAGGCTAGTTCCAGAGGGATTTGTTTCATAATCAAAGTCGGCTTTTGATTTGATATGCTGGCGGTCGTGGTCGATATCTGATGAGACTCGTTCATTAGTATTCACTTCTCTCTCTCTCTC
>NC_051408.1:4260487-4260601 GCF_015228065.2 Penaeus monodon
CATCTGACATGCATGGATACAGATGCTAATTGTGAGATAAAGAGATCGATAGTCTTTGTACATTCGTTATCACTTCTGAGAGAGAGAGATATACGCGGAAAAACAAGCGAGCAT
>NC_051408.1:4261555-4261911 GCF_015228065.2 Penaeus monodon
GAAGAATCTGATATCTATATAAGACGTGCATATGAGGGATTTATTTTTTTTATTAAACAGTCAATGTTATGACAAAATCCACACCAGTAGAAGTTGCTTCATTCAAGTATCGGAACGTGATTCGAAGAACTGCTTCGAATTTCGAGTTCCTGTTTTCTCACAACAGCGAAGCAACTTATGTCGCCCTGTTTTTTTATCACGAATAAAATGATCAGAAAACGGATTTTAGTCTGCGAGGATTATGTGAACTAAAAACTTTTAAAAAATTACGTAGTGTGCATTACAGGTTATATTTTAATACATAGATAACACATTCTCCGAAAATGGTATCTGGGTAAAAAATAAAATATAAAACA
>NC_051408.1:4262189-4262326 GCF_015228065.2 Penaeus monodon
CCTTCCAGGAACTCGTAACTCGGAAGGAATTTGGACGAAAGCCATGTTAACTACAACGCTTATCCTTATCCTGTTATCCAGCTCGTCATTAGCTCTGTCGAGTAAGTAATCGTCTGCGATAAACTATTTTAAGACAG
>NC_051408.1:4262733-4262888 GCF_015228065.2 Penaeus monodon
TGCTCTGGGAAATAATGGATATATAAACCTTTTTTTTACTATTTTTATTTACTTTTGTCTCCAGAGAGGAATGAATGTATAATAATGCTTTTTTGTTTGTCTGTTTTTATTTTAATTTTTTGTCTCCAGAAAGAAATGGGTGTATAAATAAGTCT
>NC_051408.1:4263236-4263386 GCF_015228065.2 Penaeus monodon
GTAACCCATTCACTCATCTCTCGTAGACGCAACATACGAGCTGGAGACGGAGGAGAGGAGAGGCCGGAAAGACGGAGGAGGGTGTGAAGGCGGACGGAAGGCAACATAGAGAGAGTGCAGAATGATGCTGGTAACGATAACGCAGGATAG
>NC_051408.1:4263684-4263778 GCF_015228065.2 Penaeus monodon
ATAACATCTTCATCTCCTTCTGCAGTACACAATATGCGTCCGATTTCGTCTGTTGAACGGCGCTGACCCCGCGACTATCATCAGCTACACAGAC
>NC_051408.1:4265075-4265290 GCF_015228065.2 Penaeus monodon
TCCCCCCCCCCTCTTCCTCCTGCAGCTGTGAAGTGGCCCGAGGCGGAGCTGCTGATCATCTGCTGCTTCTATCACGTCCACCACTACATCAAGGTCGACGTGCAGCTGTTCACGTGGCACCATCTCTGCGTCGCCATCGACCTCCGGGCCAACACGCTCGACCTCGTCTTCGATAATGAGGTCCGGGGCGAGTTTTGTGTGTGTGGAAAGTTGCT
>NC_051408.1:4265399-4267617 GCF_015228065.2 Penaeus monodon
TTCGTTGTATCAGGTAATGTAGTTGGTTTATTCATTATCTTGATATAACGTCAGTGCTCTTTAAGATCATGTTCGTAGTTCTCTAAAAAGGCAATTTTCTTGCACGGTCTTCTCCCTTTTGGCCCCAGACGAGGCAGATGTCGGCGGGGCGGCCCGAGTCGCAGGTGGACATCACGACGCTGAGGATCAAGGGCGGCGGCCGAGTGGTCCTCGGGCAGAACGTGAGCCCCGACACCGAGTGGGACATCCAGCAGACCTTCCACGGCGAGATGATCGACTTCCGCTTCTACGACGTGACCCTCTCGCTGGAGGACATGCTGGGGTTCTCCTCGTGCCAGGAGGAGGCGCTGGACGTCGAGCCGCTGTACGGCTTCGAGAGGAACATGTCGGCGCTCGAGCTGTCGGGCTCCACGGAGCTCATCAACGCCACGCTCACGCAAATGTGCATCCGGCCGACGTCGCACCTGACGATGTTCCCCGAGAAGCTGCCCTTCGACGGGGCCTTCGCGCGCTGCAGGTCCTTCCTCGGATACCTGTCGGTCCCGGACAACCGCCAGGAGAACGACAAAGTCTACGACGACTTCGTCCGCTTCAACGACCAGTGCACGCAGGGCTGGGCGGCGCTCTACTGGCTGGGCATCGAGGGCAACGTCACGGCGGGCACGTGGCGCAACATGGCGCTCGACACCCCCCTCGGCTACGGCAGGTGGCTCGACAGCTGGGAGTACCCGACCGACGACTACCCGTGCGCGACCTACGGCGGCGTCGGGATCCCGGCCATGTGGTACAACGCGGACTGCGGCACCCTCACCTGCGCCCTCTGCAACTTCACCGGCCCGCCTATCGTCAGGATGCGCGGCCACTGCAAGGAGTCCAAGTTCGACCGCACCTTCACCGTCTACGGCTACCACAACGGCCGCCCCGCCTTCCAGGGCCACTTCTTCACGCAGATCATCTGGGACAACGACACGTGGGTGCTGAGGAGCAGGAGGGAGGCCGGGGTGGAGGCGCGGATGGTGGAGAAGCGCTCCAAGGGCTACCCGCTCGGGCTCTCCGCCTGGGACGTGCACAACGACGACTGCCCCGTCCGGAGGGTACGGAGAGGGCCGAGGGGAGGGAAGGGCACGCTTTTGCGATGTAACCCGAGTCAGGCTCAGCGATAACATGATGCTTGCCTAAGGATCCTGACTGCCTCATTTCGTAACGAGTAGATATCGATATTTTTATGACTGTAGCTGATAAAGAAATGATCACCCAAACATTACTTTTGCTAACATATGCTTCTCGTCGTCACTTTTAATAATTCCAGACATGGAAAAAACTGATTTATGATTAATTAAGAATCAGTTAATATGCAAATAAGAACTTGAGTGTTATTTCGTTCATGGATTGCTGCTAATTGATCCTTTAAAAAAAGCTTTTACGAAATAAATTGTTTAACGAACTTTTGTGGCTTACTGTGCATGTGCTCTAGCTCTTGTAAAATGATCGTAGAATGAGTTCAGTCTTTTAAGAATTAATTGCAAAGTGAACACCACCTTCTGTATAATTACCGAGAACCCACCACCGCCCACGTCCTCTCCCCCCACAGACGGAATACCTCGTGACCCTGTGCGACCGCGAGGACTTCACCTGCAGCGACGGCTCCTGCGTGCCCCTGAGCAAGCGCTGCGACCAGGTGGCCAACTGCCCCGACAACAGCGACGAACTCAACTGCCAGATCATCATCATCCCGAGAGGCTATTCGTCCGACCTCCCCCCTCCGAGCACGGGCAAGAACCCCCTGCGGTTCCTGTTCGCGCTCGTGGTCACCTCCGTCAGGGTGTTCGACCTCGTGGGCTTCAAGATGGAGCTGGACGTGTCGCAGAGCATCACCTGGAAGGACGCGAGGCTCACCTTCTCCAACCTGAGGGAAGGGGACTTTACGAATCAGGCGAAGGTGAGTTGGGCTGTCTTGTAGGAGCGAAGGTGAATCATGTTCAGCGCTCTAGCGGGAAGTCATGTCACTCCCAAGTAAAAATGATTTTTTTAGCCATAGGGTAAAAAAAAGGAATGTAGCTCACGTTCTTTTAGTTTATTTTCGTCCCCCCCCCTTTTTTTGAAGAAAATTAAATCTAAGAATTTTTTTTTACTACACTTTTTCACTGGTGAGTTTTATTTCAATTTTATTGTTTGTTGAAAAGATCAGGAAAGAAAATAAAAAACGCAAATAAGGTGT
>NC_051408.1:4267854-4268031 GCF_015228065.2 Penaeus monodon
CCCCCTTCCCCTCCCCGTGGCAGGCGAGCGCTGAGATCTGGCAGCCTCTCCTGACGATCCACGACGGAGCCCAAAGTCCAGCTGACATCTCGGTGAAGTCAAAGATCCTGCGGGTGAACAGAGAGGCCCCGCCCCTGCAGGATGACGACAGCAGGACGGGTGAAGGTGGGTGAGGTT
>NC_051408.1:4268823-4269204 GCF_015228065.2 Penaeus monodon
CATGCTAAAATGGTAAGGAAAATTCTATACAACCAACTCCCACAGACCTAACAGACCTCTCCCACAGACAAGTTATACCACGGTGCCAACCACACGATGAAGATGACACAGCAGTATACAGTGGGCCTCATGTGTCAGTTTAGTCTTCAGATGTACCCATTTGACACGCAGCTCTGTACGCTCACCTTTAACGTGTCAAATATGGAAGACAGGTTCGAGTTTATAAAGGTAATGTCCTCGTTAGGTAATAAATATTCAAATTGTTTTTATGGTTTTGTGTTGAAATAGATGCATGCAATTGGTGTTTCTCTATAAATGGGCTTATTGTTTATATTTGGTTTATATTTTTTATTGATTTATGTAAGTGATATGATTTTTTTT
>NC_051408.1:4269611-4269783 GCF_015228065.2 Penaeus monodon
AGAGAACACCAACCCAACACACATATTACCAATAACACCATTTTCTTTTCGCCCATAATATGAACCAGGGCGGCGTCAATTTCTCAGCCGAGCGCCGCCTCCTCGAGTACAGAATGGTCAAGGAAAAAATGTTTCATCCTGAAGGCAATCTGAAGGCGGTGCAGGTAAGATT
>NC_051408.1:4270341-4270776 GCF_015228065.2 Penaeus monodon
ATACCAGTACCGGTAGACTGGTCAATAACTAGAACACCATCTAATCAATATCTTCACAAGGTAACACTTAAATTCAAGAACCAATATGGCTACTATATTGGAAATGCAGTCGTACCCAGTCTGTTCATGGTCGTCATCTGCTACCTGACACTGCTCTTCGATATGGACGACTTCATGGTAAATATAATGAGTGGTCGTACGATTTTACTGGAGGACATTGTTAGCTTGTCTGTTTCTGTGGCATGTTGCTTTTGAGAGTCGTTCTTGATTCTAAGTGAGGAAGCGAAGTCGTGGAAATGAATGTTAAGAAGATGAAGGTGGTTGCTATGATTATGTTAAATAATGTAGGTTATGTGTAAGTGGTTAAAAGTGAAGGAGTTTTCATTCACGTTTTAATGATTGCTGTTGGTTATTAATTGGAGGTAAAGGCTTAAG
>NC_051408.1:4270804-4271951 GCF_015228065.2 Penaeus monodon
GTTTTATTCTCATCAACACAAAGGTGGTACCCGGATTATTACACGTAAACCCCACCTAGAAGACCCAGCGAGCTAAAAGCATCCCTCTCCCCTCCCAGGACCGCATCATGGTGTCTCTGACGTCCCTGCTCGTGCTGGCGTCCCTCTTCTCCCAGACGAGCCAGTCCATCCCGAAGACCGCTTACCTCAAACTCATCGACGTCTGGTACATCTGCGTCATCACGGTCGACTTCCTCATCATCGTCGTCCTCGTTTTCATCGAGAACCTCCGGCTCCGCTTCGGTTCCCCTGCGTCGTCCTCGTCTCCGGGAGGCTTTGGCAACTCGAAGCTCTTCCAGGTGTCGCCGTTCCTCAAGGGCGAGGCAGGAGAGGAAGGCAAGAAGTCCTTCTCGGGGGCAAGTCGCGGGAAGATGGACCTGCCTCACCATGTGGTCAATAGGGCGTCCCTCGTCATCTTCCCCGCCGGCTGTGTTCTCTTCTGCGTCGTCTTCTTCATGATTGGATTCATTACCTTCGCCCTGGAGTGATGGGGAGACTTCGGGTCATGAATGGGTGGAGTGGGGGAACTTCAGGTGGAGTGGGAGGACTTCAGATGGAGTGGGAAAACTTTAGGTGGAGTGGGGGGTACTTTAGGTGGAGTGGGAAAACTTTAGGTGGAGTGGGAGGACTTCAGATGGAGTGGGAAAACTTTAGGTGGAGTGGGGGGTACTTTAGGTGGAGTGGGGGAACTTCAGGTGGAGTGGGAGAACTTCAGGTGGAGTGGAGAGACTTCAGGTGGTATGGGAGGGATTTCTACTGGAGTGGGGAGACATCAGTTCATGAATGGGTAACGAGTAAAAGACTCCAAATCATGAATAAGTACAGAGGCGAAACTTCAACTCACAAATGGGTGAAGAAAAAAACGACTTCAGAATAGACGAGTGAAGAGAGAAAGACTTCATAACACAAATGGGCGAAAAGGCGAGAGAGTTCAGATAAAATGGGTAAAGAGGAGATAATTTCGACTAAGAATGGGTGAAGAAGTGAGATGCAGCCGATAAGCTTATCTGAATTCTCTCCTTCCTCACAAGATAACCTACTTATGATGTTATGATGGGAAAACACATGACAATAATGAGGAAAGCATAATAAAACACTAGAAAAAAAG
>NC_051408.1:4272935-4273135 GCF_015228065.2 Penaeus monodon
TCCTAAGGATGAGCGTACCTACAAGCCTAAGACAACGGCGTAAAAACAAAGTCTTGATTTAGTAATCACTTTCGCGAAAAGACAAAACGCAGCTCATATAGTGTTTCACGACCTTGCACTCAGTCTTGCACGAGCTAAATGCATGGAATATTTCGTATTCATTAGAAATCCTTCTGCAAGCTAGATAGTGATCAATATAA
>NC_051408.1:4274049-4274206 GCF_015228065.2 Penaeus monodon
TCCTTTCTCTCCTTTCACCATATTTACGTTGCATTATATATATCTTGATAGAGTATTTAGTAAAAAGAATGAAATATGAACTAACTCAGTACAATGTGTGTTTATCCTTACTAAAACACGAGAACCTTTGACGAAACGAGATAAATCGTCTCGTGCG
>NC_051408.1:4274391-4274667 GCF_015228065.2 Penaeus monodon
ACTATTTAGTAAAAAGAGAGAAATCTATTCACGCGAATAAGATATGAGCTCGTACCCCAATACACTAGCGTTTATCCTTCCTATTGTCCTGCCTGAAAACACGAAATCCTTTGACGAAACGACATACCCACATAACATTAAACAGAAAAGAAAAGGAAAGGGTTTAGGTGAGTGTTTCGGTGTGTGTATTACCGGCCACCCCACCCCCCACTCTCCACCCCCGACTCGAAAGTAGAAGTGCGTGTGTTATCCTTATGAAAGAATAATAGCGTAAAG
>NC_051408.1:4274762-4275697 GCF_015228065.2 Penaeus monodon
AAATCTAAACGTAGGCCAATATTCAATATAACCACTTAAGGATTTTCGACGCATATCCTTCAGTCGTGGTTCCTTAGATGAATTAAGGGCCTGTTTCTCGAAATCCTGACGGACTTTCTTGGGTAAAAAATAGGTTCAAATTTGGGACAATGTGACGTTTCAGTGTTACAAATGAAACCACTCCTTTTAAAGTCTGGTTTTAGTAACACTGGTCACGGCAATTATAGCCTTCATAATAGATAAATTATTATTTTCTATAATGAAATGGAGAACAAATACGATATTAATGTAATTATAAAAATAACAAAAACAGTTTAATGGAGCAAGGTCCAAGGGGAAGAATAGCAATACCATAAGTTATAAACTTTAAAGACCAACAGAGCAAGGCGTGACCTGTTGAGGTAAAGTTTTGACCTTTTTTGTGAGTTTTAACGCCATCTACTGGCTTAAATATTCATTTTTCCAGATTTGTATACTACACATATGAATTTGATTTACGGGTTGATGCTAATGTAACCCACAAGTCGAAGATTTTGGTCCAGGCAAATTCTATAATACACAGTGTACCTGGAGTTGGACTTAAACCACAGGTTATATTTAAGAGCACACCGTTTCTCACACAAACAACCTTACCTCTTTGAAGAAATGTGCAGCAAAATACCTTTCTTATATCGCTTCTTGAATCCGCAATTTCTTTACACTAAAACATATTTTTTTGTCGTTCATCAGAACCCTATACAACGCCAGTCTAGTTGGGTATCAAAGATAGGACTCACACAGGCATAGGCATACATAAGCCTGTATGTAATGCTCTTGATGAAAGTTTTAATAGATAAGATAACCACTTTTGTTAGCATAATTGTATCACACTTACATGGAAGAAATCCATATGATAACATCAGAAAAGTGCATCTTGCAGAGCGGTATAGATTAGG
>NC_051408.1:4275792-4275859 GCF_015228065.2 Penaeus monodon
CACTCATATACTCCCAACCCCACTGAAATAATGCATATACCTATCTTATATGTAAGTAGACAGATAG
>NC_051408.1:4277415-4278068 GCF_015228065.2 Penaeus monodon
CTCGTATCGGCAAGTCATTACCTTTGCATTAAAGAAGGCCATACTCCGTCCCAGCAGGAATTGCGTGACGTAATATCTGTCACGGCAGCACGTCAAGCGCCCGCCATCATCCCGGCCAGTTTGCCTATAGAAGTGAATAAAAAAAAAGATACCCAAATACCATCACACGCCACGTCTGTGTATATTCTTACCTCTGAATGAGATGTCTGTCACATATGTCTTTGAATTTATCATATCTTTCAGCCAGATAGGAAAATGGAACTTACTCATACAATTTGTTTAACTTTTTTTTACTCTACAATTTCATATAGGTGTTTACCTATTCTGAAAGTGGAATGAAACATTTTAAAAAATGTATTTCTGAATTGAATACGTGTGGTTAAACATCTTGAATTCATAATGCTACGTATCTGATTACAAGTTTCAAACATACACGTATGATTAGTCCCTATATACGCGTGGAAAACATGCAGGATTAATGAGAGCGAGAGACAAAATAAAGATGAAAAACGATAACACCCAATGACTCCCAGACATGAAAAATACTTTCTAACATGCTGGCATCTCTTCTCCGCATTCAGGGTCATTATCAGGTCAATAAATTCTCCTGCGACTTCGAATTTCTGGACAATAGATGATTATTTATGAAATCT
>NC_051408.1:4280318-4280681 GCF_015228065.2 Penaeus monodon
CAGAATTTGCTGATAAATATAATAACTGAGAAGAATCACGAAAAAATACACAACTTTTTTTAATCCCTTATTAATTATTCTGTAACTTTTTATTTTTGTGTCGTAATACAGTTCGAAAAAAAAAATTGCATTTCTTGGAGATTCTTTTCAATTTTTTTGTGTCACACGGAATTGATTTGATAGAAGGATGTATGTTTATGTTTCTTTTACTTGAAATAATTGACTTTAATAAACACAGACTTTTTTTTTTTAACTATATGGCAAAGCAACTGAAAAAAGTATATTTTTATGAATGTACATCTGTATTAGTATCCATTTCCTTCGAGTGAGATATTTTAGTAGAATGTAATTAATTGCATAAAG
>NC_051408.1:4280777-4281056 GCF_015228065.2 Penaeus monodon
GAATACTTTGGGTAAATAAATACACACTTTTCCATACACGAATAACTTTTCTTTCAGCAATAACAGAAAGATTTTTTCTTTTTATCCATGTTTGTTGACAGGGCCGCCATTTTGTTTTCAAATTTAGTCCAGTTCGCTTGAAAAACAAAAGGAATGTTTTTTTTTATCGGTAAAGTTTGAGGGAAAAGTTGATTTTGAATACATAAAAAAATGTGAGCATGATATTAGTCTAAATGTTTATAGAAATGTTTATTAAAATAATGATATATATACATACAG
>NC_051408.1:4281314-4282373 GCF_015228065.2 Penaeus monodon
TACAAAATGCGTCCGCGTCATAACCTCGCTACCGTCTCCAAGGTACCCCCGTCCGCCTCCGTCGCCGCACATTGTTTCGAGCGACGCGACGCCAGACAGAGACCCTCCCACGCAGCGCCATGACGCCCTTCCGCATGACCGAGGACTTCATGGAGCAGCTGATCTTCGAGGGCAGCGAGAAGCTGGGCCAAGGCTCCTTCGGCGACGTGTATCTGGTGGAGTATGAGGGCCAGGAGGCCGCCCTCAAGCTGAGCAAATCGCGGCGCAACCAGAGCATCCTGAAGGAGTTCTAGGTGCTGAAGCAGCTGCAGGGCGCCGGCGGGTCCCCGCGCGCGCTGGCCTATTGCTGCGACCCGCCCGCGCTGCTCATGACCTACTGCCGCGGCCGCGACCTGTTCCTGGCGGTGGACCAGGAGCCCAGCGACCGCGCCTGCCTCGGCATCATGCTCCGGACGTGCCAGGCCCTGCGGCAGGTGCACCAGGCCGGCTTCGTCCACTGCGACCTCAAGCCGGACAACGTCCTGCTGGAGGTGGACGCGGACGGCGAGCCGCAGGAGGCCCACGTCGTCGACCTGGGCCTGGCGTGCCGCGTCGGCCACTCGTACCCGCGCGCGGCCCCCGTCACCGGCAAGCCCTGGTACTGCCCTTGTTTCTTCGACGGCTCGCCCATGCAGGCCCGCTGCGACCTGGTCGGCCTGGCCTTCACGCTCGCCTTCATCAGGAACGCCATGTCCCGCGAGCACGAGGAGCTGGACGCGCTCCTGCAGAGGGCCTCCGACGCGCAGCACGAGAGGCGGCCGTCGCTGGAGGAGCTCATCGCCCTCCTGCAGAGGCTCCTTCGGGAGGCCGGCGCTCAGCTCCCCTCCTGCTGCGAGGCGGCCGAGGCGCAGCAGCCCGCGGGAGCAGCTGAAGCGGCCGAAGCTCGCCAAGTCCCCAAGGCGGTGGACCTCGGCGAAATGTGCAGGAATTTTCGGGCGATGAACATCTTCCGGAGGTGAAGCCGTTGCAGGTTTTGTGGAATGTGAAGGACCATGATTATTTCTGCTTTACTTGCTTTGT
>NC_051408.1:4282877-4282999 GCF_015228065.2 Penaeus monodon
GGGATAAACACAAGCTTGTGAGAGCGTATGTAAGTATTACAAACACGCCATCATCAATAATAACCTTTTCAAAAGCGATATATCATAGAACCTGACAAAAAAATATTGCACAACGAATCTTC
>NC_051408.1:4283020-4283412 GCF_015228065.2 Penaeus monodon
CGAATATTTCAATGTCATATGTTCAGCAAACTGTTCAGAACATGACACTTGTGAACATGAAAAATAAAAAAAGTTCAACGAGAAGACACTCGACCCTGTTATAAAAAAGAGACGTCAAAATGCAGTCGACTTTTAGCGGGAAACAAATGGAAATCACACGAACAGATAGATAAATTGATAGATAAAGAAATCAGACAAATGAGGGGTTGCCATAGACCATGATGCGGTGTTTAGAATACACATACGGACTCTGATGGCTTACCGTCAGCCATTTACAGAAATACAAAAATTCATGCTCACAGACACATACACATATCTACTTTCAATTTCCCTTTATAGACTGGTATATGGGGTCTACGGAACACGCACTCCACATTTCATTAACAAACCGC
>NC_051408.1:4284749-4284979 GCF_015228065.2 Penaeus monodon
TGAAGATATACTGATTTTTCACAATTTATTATGTAATTCTACCGCTCAAAAAAACAAGTTATGTAAGGACAGTGACAAAAGGTCATAAGTTTTTGATGTCCTCGTTTGTTATGCATGATTTATTTCATTTAACCATGAACAAATTAGTATCAAAGCTACGTCTATTCATCTAATCATCTAAATCAAACAAACCAACACCATACCACATCACCAACCATCACAATTTTTCT
>NC_051408.1:4285246-4285950 GCF_015228065.2 Penaeus monodon
TTTTTTTATACAAAAAAAAAAAACTTACTTAACTTAAAAGGCCTATACTCGTATCTTTAAAAAATAGTCTTTAATTTGTTTTCCTTTTATTCCAAATTTCTATCTAAGATCATTGCTTAATTAATTTTGATAATTATTTTTTAAGAATACATATTCTCATATATTTAAAAAGTTATCGCATTTGTTATGCTATTCCAGTGTCATTCATAATGTAGTTCAATTTTTATTAACAAAAACTAAAACACGTAATCAATGAAATCCCTTTTATGCAACCTCTGCTCGTGACAGCAACATTGCACAAATCTGTATCTTCAAATCCATCTGCATCGCTGATAAATTCATACCTAATTTACGCCCTCAGCTCTTCTTTGCTTATATATATATATATCAATAATCTGTTAATATAACCATCAACGCCATATCAATCTGCATCAACGAACAAGAAGAAAGAAATCTGGTTCAGTATGAGAAAAAGAAAGAAAAAATCCGAAAGACGTTACCCTTAATGCTGCCAACGGCGTGCGTCATCTACACAACGACCTTGCAATATATTTCGAAAGCTTCCCGCAATGAAATGAATCACGAAGCTTATATGAACGTATCAGAGATTGTTATCTGCGTACTCGCAAATGGCGGTCTTTTGTTGCGGTTCTGTAAAATGATCAAAATAAAGACAGAAATGCGATATTTTTTTCTTTCTTTTT
>NC_051408.1:4287233-4287456 GCF_015228065.2 Penaeus monodon
ACACACACATTGTAACAACATCGTTTCAAATCCACGTGACATTTTCCCCCCAAAAGAACTTGTCCTCAGACCTCATTCCAGTATTCACTTGGAGGTGGAACTCGACATATAAAAAAACGGTGTATTATTCACTGACTGAATTTAACGAATTCTCTAAGACAATGTGAAGAAAAATTATCAGACGGAATTGATGATGAAGTTGAAGATGTTATATGACAAGCTT
>NC_051408.1:4287932-4288077 GCF_015228065.2 Penaeus monodon
ATTAGAATTAGTAATGTTAAGCGATTTTATAAAGATAATGTCCTTTTCGTGTGTGGATCACCAACAAAAAATTTTAATCACAAAAAAAAGTTTGAATCCTCAACGAAAGAGAAAAAAATCACCAACGAAAAATGGATTGAATTAG
>NC_051408.1:4288119-4288232 GCF_015228065.2 Penaeus monodon
TCGCCAACAAAAAATGTGTTGAATCACCAACTTAAAAAGTAATTAATTCACAAACACATGTGATCCGAATCAACAAGTAAAGAGGGTCGGAATCAGCGAGAGAAAATCGACCG
>NC_051408.1:4288306-4288540 GCF_015228065.2 Penaeus monodon
GATCGATTGAGTCACACACAAAAAAATATCGCTTGAACCACTAACAAGAGAAATAGATTTAATAGCCAATAAAGTGGTTTAAAATCACAGAGGACATTTAAATTAGGCTAAATCTTTACATTTTTATTATTATATATTTTTTGCTAATGAGATTTTACCCAATACACATCAATGCGTTCACGATGGACATCAATGCGTTCACGATAGACATCACTGCAATAGATAATAACACCG
>NC_051408.1:4288584-4288828 GCF_015228065.2 Penaeus monodon
CCACCAAAATAAACAAAGTCTATTAAAAAACAATTACTCGATTCTATAAATTCGTATAAACACAATCAAGCGTGACATAACAGCAAAACTCAACTTATCTAACTGAAGTTTTCCCACGCACTCAGGAATGATAAATTGGCTGATTATCTCTCCTTCTAGAATACAAGACAGCTCAGTAGTGATAATGTATTCACCGTTATATAGAATCAATATAGATGATCCATAATGAGAGGCGTCGTGAAGA
>NC_051408.1:4289350-4289573 GCF_015228065.2 Penaeus monodon
TGCTATTTTCACAGTTGAATTTCCCGCCAAAATTCCACTAAAAGGTTTTAATGAAAATCTTAAAGAAATTGGCGCTTTCGTAAATGGACGCAAAAGCTGTACAGGAGAACGTACATTATGTGACAAAAAGAACGGCGTGCAAGAGAGATTGCAAATGGCTGTGGAAGAAGATGAATGGCAAATTGCAACAAGGAAGAGATGAATTTTGCATTGCACTGTAAGA
>NC_051408.1:4289606-4289698 GCF_015228065.2 Penaeus monodon
GAGAACAGCTTGTTAATGGTTTTGTAAGTGAAGGTGTAAAGGTGAAAGAGATGGGAAGTTTTCGTTATATTTCTATCAATCAGTCTGCGCGC
>NC_051408.1:4289743-4289895 GCF_015228065.2 Penaeus monodon
CCTGCTTCATTATCTATACTTAAGTGTTTTTCTGTACGAACACACACACACACACAAACAGACACAATGCAACACAACACAAACACACACTCGCCCCCGCAATACCTCCCCCCCAAAAAAAACAGATATCACACACGCACATCCTTTCCCAA
>NC_051408.1:4289920-4290108 GCF_015228065.2 Penaeus monodon
AACAGACGCACCCCCCCCCCCTCCCCCGACACACACACGCTAACATCCTTCTCCCTCCCACCCCCACCCCCACACACAACACACGCACCCCCTCCCGCCCACCCATGCACAAAACACACGCACCCCCTCCAACACACACACTTTCCCCCTCCCACACAACACCAACACACAAACACCCTCCCCTTTCC
>NC_051408.1:4290166-4290534 GCF_015228065.2 Penaeus monodon
TTCCTACGCATACGTATCACTCCCAACATATCCTCTGTCACTCCCTCAAAACAATTCAGTACGCGCGGTGAGTCTGCGCATTGCAACACATGGCAAGGTCGCAGTGAGCAGGAACAGTGACCGAATATTTAAAGGTGACGAGAGTTTTTAACATCACAGTCTTGTTCTCCTGCTTCATACCTACTGACATACCTGCCTGTTCTTCTGAATGAACACGTTTTGCTCTTTCGTTCAGTCAGGTGAGAGTTCATTAAGAGTATTAGCTGTTGAAGCAACTGATTTCGTTAACTGATCTGCTTATATTTATGTTAGGGCATTTATGCAAATTTAGGAAAAGTGTTTGTATTGTGAAATTGACAGTCGTTTCG
>NC_051408.1:4291121-4291545 GCF_015228065.2 Penaeus monodon
GCAAAAAGATTTACTATAAAATCTGGTATAACGTAAACTAGGTATGAACCTATGTTTGTCATGCAATAAAACCATGCAATAAAAACTTCCCCTTCACAGATTATTGCATCATCGAAGAGACAAACACTAACGTCATCTCGATCAACAAAACTTCATCAAAACACCAGAAGAAAAAGATAAATAAGATAAATCTACATGTCTGTTAGAAACTTCATCTTAATCTCGGTGGTCATCCTCGCTACCTGGCCCTGTGGTAAGTAAGGGGTCATTGGGTATAAATGGCTCGGAAATAAGTTGGTTCGGAATAAGTGGCTTGGAAATTTAAAGCCACTTATTCCCAAGGCACTTGCCGTGGGAATAAGTGGCTTTAAATTGTTCGGGCCTTTTTACAGTGCATTTCCGTGGACACTGTAAGCTCTTCTTC
>NC_051408.1:4291747-4292214 GCF_015228065.2 Penaeus monodon
TTTATCTACGAAACTGGCAGTATTTAAACACAAAAGTGCCCAAGCCTTCCCGGGCACTGACACACCACACACACAGACAACAAAGAAAATATCGTATATCTCAACATAAATATCCTATAATGTGACTGACTGTCGACGCTAACACAGAGGCACATAAACACATTGCCTGTATATTCGAGTCAATAAACATACTAGTTACATATGCAAAAATTGCGGCCTCCATTTTTTTTTTTACAGTGGTGGCGAGATACGGTATTATAATATTCACTACAACATCACTCTTACAGGAAGAACACAAATTCACAGTAATCCATCGCCTTCTTGTCTGTCAGGCAGTCATGAGGCAGTGATAAATGGCGTCACACACTGTCTGAGGCAACGGGGAGCCCTTTTCCCCTACGCGCTGAATGGAAGGGTCCATATCAGTGCTCTTCATAGTACGAGTCATGTTCAAGTGGGTCGCCACT
>NC_051408.1:4293467-4293553 GCF_015228065.2 Penaeus monodon
CGTAGACTGAGTTTTATAGTATTACTATTTTCTTTTTCCAAGAAAGTCCTGGATCTTACAGTTACCTTGAACTTCTTTGGTGTGTT
>NC_051408.1:4293980-4294314 GCF_015228065.2 Penaeus monodon
GAGTACATTACGTGCGGGATCCGTGATTTCATTTCTCCTTTCTCATAGCAAGAAAAAGTATTGAAGAAGACACGAAGTCATGATGTTGAAACAAACATGTCCTTTGCATAATAAGCGCCTTTTTTGGGTCTATATTGATTAGCTATCATGTTGGTTGGTGGCGGACGGGTATGTGTCATGAGGTGGCGATGATGATAAGGGGGGGGGGGGTATGGGACACATAGCCTACTTGTTATCGACTATTAGTGCTTGTTTTCCCCTTTATTCGTTTAAAGCCGCTCTCTCTCTCGTATTCCTTTCATTGTATCATTTTTTTGTCGTTTCTGAAAATGAG
>NC_051408.1:4294504-4294630 GCF_015228065.2 Penaeus monodon
AATTAACTTACCCATTTACAAAAGTACCGTAAGATTTTCCTCCAGAATATTTCGTAGCAGTGCCTAAAGTATCAAAGGTGTCTAAAAGTGTCATTAATTCATATCCTTCACTCAATACTCTTTATT
>NC_051408.1:4295004-4295175 GCF_015228065.2 Penaeus monodon
ACGCCAAGGACTTCCCTCCTGCAGGCGACGCGGCGGAGATGGACGACGAAGCCGAAGCCGTGGGCGTCCTCCTCCAAGCGGACGGACAAGCATCGTTCGAAACCTACGTCGACTTCGGCAACGACACGATGCCTCCGCTTGACAAGGTATCCCGAACGCTCATTATATAAC
>NC_051408.1:4295216-4295397 GCF_015228065.2 Penaeus monodon
CTTAGTAATATTTCAACGTATTTGGCAGTCGCAAAAAAAAGGAAGAAAAAGACGCGTGACGAATCCTGAAGTCAAATTTGTTCGTATTCTAAGTACAAGCTTGATCACATCCTTGGCTGCCGTTGCATGTCGGCCACCGCGTGCGGGGCTTCGAACTAGCTTTGATGCGTGGCGTGTGAAG
>NC_051408.1:4296605-4296834 GCF_015228065.2 Penaeus monodon
CTGGCACACCCCACTCCTCATTAACAACTTCTACCTTCAGCGGACGACCCTAACCTACGTCTAACAATTCGTAATTTCCTCTCCCTTTCTGACTCGTCCACCTGCCTCCAGTTCAGCATCTGCGTGAGGTTCAGACAGATGCACGGAGGGCAGCCTGCCACCATCTTCAGCTACACCGGCGGAGGCGTCTTCGAGGAACTCAATGTTGGTAAATAGATATGTCTGGTGT
>NC_051408.1:4297128-4297232 GCF_015228065.2 Penaeus monodon
CGAACTGACTCAAAAATCAAAATGTGCATCTAATAGTAATGTTCATACTCATTAATAAATCCAAGCATCTATTTTTTTCCTCCATTTCACCTATTAATGTTGAT
>NC_051408.1:4297362-4297822 GCF_015228065.2 Penaeus monodon
CTACTTATTCCACAATCTCCCCTATTACAACCAATCTCACTCACCCAATCATTCCCCAACCTCCCCTATTACAACCAATCTCACTCACCCAATCATTCCCCAACCTCCCCTATTACAACCAATCTCACTCACCCAGTCATTCCCCAACCTCCCCTAGTACAACCAATCTCACTCACCCAATCATTCCCCAACCTCCCCTATTACAACCAATCTCACCTAGTCATTCCCCAACCTCCCCTAGTACAACCAATCTCACTCACCCAATCATTCCCCAATCTCCCCTATTACAGCAATAAAGTGGCCAGATCGACAGTTGTTGGTGATGTGCTGTGATTACCACATTCACCGTTATATCGATGCGCCTCTCCTTCTCTTCGCCTGGCAACACCTGTGTATTTCGGCCGATATTCGCAAAAACACCTTGGTTGTCGTGCTTGATGATACGGTAATGTGGGTGGGG
>NC_051408.1:4298124-4300336 GCF_015228065.2 Penaeus monodon
CTTCCTGTTGCAGAGACTTATCTGATATGAACTGATATCTCTTGCATTTCCTTTTGCCATTGTTCGATAGTATTACATAAGATACTGGGTTGTTCCTTGTCTTGTCACGCTGGGTGAGCTTATTGCATAAGGGTGAAGCGAGACACTTTATTATCTTTCACGTGACCGGCGCTTCAGATGTGGCAGAGGAGCCTCATGTATCCTTCAAAGAAAAGCAATGACACATATCTCTTTATCGCAGAAGTCACGTCTCATCCATAAAAAAAGGATCAGGTTCCTCTACTGCATGGCAGTCATGTCTTTCTGTGAAAGTTTTAGCTGTGTATCTTTATGAAACATTAGCGATTTCTTTTTATAGAATATTAGTCACGTATCTTTATGAAACAAAAGTCATGTCTCTTTACCAAATAGTCATGTGTCTTTATGAAACCTTGGCCATGTCTTTTTTATGAAACATCGGCCATGTCTCTTTATGAAACGGCAGTCATATCTGCCACACAGCAGAAGGTGTCTCCGTCTCAAGCAGCAAGGCGCCGTCTGTGTCTCCGTCAGGTGCTGGAGTTCGAGGCGAAGCGCGGGGAGGCGGAGAGCGACCCTGCGACGGCGGTTGTGCGCGGCGCCGGCCAGATCATCCTCGGCCAGAACAACAACCCCGACGCCGAGTGGGACATCACGCAGGCCTTCCACGGCGAGCTCCTGGACTTCAGGATCTACGACGCGGCTCTGGGGCTGGACGAGATGCGGTCGTACGTGGACTGCGCGGCGGGGGGCGTCGCCGCGGAGCCCCTCTACGCCTTCGGGAGCAACATGTCGCACCTGCGGCTGAGCGGCGAGAGCAAGGAGGTGGCCTTCCCGATGGGCGAGATCTGCGAGCGCTCCACGGGCATGGTGATGCTTATGCCGGAGAAGATGAAGTTCGCGGAGGCCGACAAGCGGTGCAAGCTGTTCATGGGCGCGCTGGCCGTCCCGCGCAGCGAGGAGGAGAACACGGCCATCTTCGACGCCTTCATCCGCTTCAACGACCAGTGCATCCAGGGCTGGGCGGCGCTCTACTGGATGGGCCTCAAGAGCGACCCGAACCGCACGGACTGGTTCTACCTGGAGGACGACTCGCGCATCACGTACGGCAGCTGGCTGGAGGGCTGGCGCGGCCCCGACGCGGAGTACCCGTGCGCCACGGGGGCCGCCGTCAACTTCCCCTACCTGTGGTACAAGGCGGACTGCGACACCCTCACCTGCCCGCTCTGCAACTTCACGGCGCCGCCCACGCTGCGCCTCCGCGGCCTCTGCAAGCTGTCCAAGTTCGACCGCACCTACACGCTCATGGACTACCACAACGGGCGGCCGGTGTTCGAGGGCGACTTCTTCACCCGCATCGTGTGGGGCAACGGCACCTGGAGGATGGAGAGCCGGAGGGACAGCGGCGTCGAGGCGCTCATGGTGGAGAAGCGGACGGCGGGCTACCCGCTGGGCCTCGCCGCCTGGGACGTCGAGGGGGACGACTGCGCGCAGCAGAGGGTACGCGGGGCCGGGGGGCGTCGCGCCGGGGGGAGGGGGTCGGACGGGGGGCGTCGCGCCGGGGGGAGGGGGTCGGACGGGGGGCGTCGCGCCGGGGGGAGGGGGTCGGACGGGGGGGGGGGCGTCGCGGCGGGGGGAGAGGGAGGGGGGAATGAGTGGACGGATCTGCTGAGTCATGTGATGCCGGGATGACGCAGACGGAAAAATAAAGAGCCTCGATCACTGCTTTTGTTTCTTGTTTGTCTTTGCACACAGATGGGTCCACAGATGCTCACAATTTAATCAGTTAATCACAATACTAGCCCTGCCTATGATTACCCGGTAGCATTACCCGGTAGCATCGAGCTGAATAACGCTTTGGTTCGGGAAATTATTTATTGATTCGAAAAATTATTTATTGGTTCGGGAAATTATTTATTGAAATGGGGCAGTTGTTTATTGATTCGGGAAATGATTTATTGATTCGGGAAATGATTTACAGATTCTGGAAATTATTTATTGATTCGGGAAATGATTATTGATTCGAAAAAATATTTATTGATTCGAAAAAATATTTACTGATTCGAAAAAATATTTATTGATTCAGGAATATATTATTGATTCAGGAAATTATTTATTGATTCTGAAAATTACCTTCAAATCATACTTATTCCCATGGGCACTCTGATCCTTTAATAAAGCATCAAAAATATAT
>NC_051408.1:4300661-4300754 GCF_015228065.2 Penaeus monodon
CGACATTGAAAATGATAATACAAAAAAAATAAATACAATGATAATAATTTTAGATAAAGAGAATACCAGCATCACAGAAATCGGTCGTACAAT
>NC_051408.1:4300825-4302510 GCF_015228065.2 Penaeus monodon
TCGACTAACCCAGTTCCCCCCCCCCCCCCCCACAGGTCGACTTCCTCCTGACCCCCTGCGACCCCGAGGACTTCACCTGCAGCGACGGCTCCTGCATCAAGATGACCCGCCGCTGCGACCAGAAGACCGACTGTCCGGATAACAGCGACGAACTCAACTGCCGCATCCTCCTCGTTCCTGAGGGATACTCACCCGAACTCCCCCCTCCGAGTCTGGACAAGGACCCGCTCCCCCTCGCCGTGGCCTTCGAGATCACCTCCGTCAGGCAGTTCGACCTCATGGGCTTCCGGATGCAGCTCGAGGTCGTGCAGAGCATCACCTGGCGGGATCCGAGGGTCAAGTTCGCTAACCTCCGCCCGGGGGATTTCGTCAACGAGGCGAAGGTAGGGGAGGGGATGGGGTGGGGGCGGAGGTGGGGGTGAGAGGGGGCATGGGGGAGGGCGGGGGTGGAAGTGGGGGTGAAAGCTGGCATGTGGGAGGGCGGAGGTGGAGGTGGGGGTATGGGGGAGGGCGGAGGTGGGGGGTGAGAGGGGTGGGGACGGAGTGGAGGTGATAGGGGGTGGGGGAGAGGGGAAGGCTGGAGGTGAGGGTGGGGGTAAAGGCGGGAGGGGGGGCAAGGTGGTAAAAGTCTTTATTTTGTAGCGTCTTTTATTTATTTCTTATTTACATATATCCCTGCTGTATTTACATATTTCTCAGCTATAATGTCAAAGAAAATGGTGCAGAGATTTCCTAAACTACAAATAATCATAAAGTTGCAATAGTAAGCCAGTAACTCAGCCAGGTACACTGTCGTTATATCAGCACCTGTTATCTCGAAAACAAACACTCAGTAACGTGTACACAAGAAGGAAAATTTTCCTATCGTGACTGTTTTATTTTCATCTATCATCTACTAGTCTTAGTTTCATTTTATTATCGTGACCTGTTTTTTTTTCCTCATCTGTTATCTCCCTCACTCAACTTTCCCCTTTTTTTTTATCGTGGCTGTTTCCTTTCCTTCCGCCATCTCCCTAACACACGTCACCCTTTTTCAGGCCCGGGAAAAGGTGTGGTTGCCGAAAGTGGTGATTCAAGACGGCGCCCGCGGACCAACTGACGTCATCATGAGAGCCGAGTTCCTATTGGTGGACCGCGAAGGGCCTCCACTTCCGGACGACGACACCATGGCGGCCGAGGGTGTGTCCAAAGTCTATCGAGCAAAGTCCATGCAAAGTCTAGAAAAGTAAGGTCTCTGCGCAGCTTTGGGTGATAAGGCTTATGACGTCACTTGGCGAGGCTGAGAACGGGAGGAAGGGGGATAAAGAATGGTAGGCTGGGAGGAGATAGTAGAAAAGAAGGGAAGGAAACTAAGTGTTTGCTCGTCTAAAATAATGCCGTTTTTTCCGGCGATTTGACCACTGGACTGATATTACAGGCGATGATTAACAGCGGTTATTTGTAGGTGTATATATAGTATATTTTACTTGGTTTCAATGTCATATTTCCTCGTGCTGCCGCCTAAGTAGTTATAACATAGAGCAAAATGAACAAAGATTACACGGGATAGGAATGGTAATGTTGCTTTATTTTATCAAGTCATGTGTAAAATCCAAACAATTTCCACGAATTTATTACAAAAAATCAAATCATACTGTTAAGACATCAGAACACACATCGCATGATAATTAGTCAAAACAGAGCTA
>NC_051408.1:4302587-4303644 GCF_015228065.2 Penaeus monodon
AGTTGAATAATAAATAGTGCAGTCCCAAATATTACATCCAACAATGAACATGTACTTTCGCGCGCCAGTCAGTTCTGCGAGCGAAGACGGGTGAGAGGGAGACCTCTTCATTTACGACTGATCATAAGACTGGCGTCGAACCCTCAAACGACGTCATGCGCGGGACGGACCTTAGACTTTGGGTCAGTCAGGACAAGATAATAAATCAGACAGTCGTCGAGGAAGTAAAAAGTATCCTATTAGCAACACTTATCATATCACGGACTCATTCAATCCCAGTGATGGTAATCGTCTGCAGTTCCCACTGATTTTGTCGTCCGATTAAGACACTGGACGAATGATTCACCGCGTGTTTCAGATAAGCTGTATGACGGGACTTCGCACAGCATGAAGATGGTACAGCAATATACCGTGGGCTTCATGTGTCAGTTTCGGCTTCAGATGTACCCGTTCGATACGCAGCAGTGCATTCTGACTTATAATATCTCCAATATGCGAGATAATTATGAGTTTGTGAAGGTATGTGGTGTGAATCTATGTCTGATAAATAACTGTTTGTCCGGATCTTAGAGATGTAGTCGAACTATTTATGGTATTAGATTATTTCTGTTAATTTCTGTTTCTGTCTATTAATACATTTCTCCATGAATGAATTAGTATAAGATTAACGTTAACTACTTAAAATCACCCTTATTACCAAACTTTTAATAAGGGTTTCTATGTTCCATCTAATCACAGACAAAGATAAAACCCAAAAGTTTTTTCCTTTCTTTTCTTTGAGCACAGGGACGAAGACAGTTAAACAAAAACACAAACAAATACAAAACAACTGTTGCTTAGTGAGTACGCTGATGTAAACAAAGAACTTGTGTTACCATGTTCACAAGACGTGTCATTACTCGATAAACCTACATGAGGGTCATTGGTCTAACGAGGCCGTATTAGTTGTCAGGAGGAAATGGTGGTGATAATTTTGATAATGATGGTGTTGACCTATGAATACTCGTAAATAAACAAAAACAAGGAAGAGACGATAAGAGAGAATTATCCATGAAAG
>NC_051408.1:4303943-4304274 GCF_015228065.2 Penaeus monodon
ATGGAAATTGTGACAAAAAAAGTGTTGACATTCATACTAATAACATATACAACAAACAACAAAATGTACTAGATTACTGAACATGCAATAAAATTTCATGAAGTAAAGAGAGAGAGATTTAAGTATCATTTCAGCGTACACTCACTTCCACTTCCGCCTTGGCAATTTGTGAACCACCCGCTTCAACTCTTGTATCCGAAACACTGGCCTCCTACTTCTATTAACATGCGTTTCGGTTATGGGAGTCGAAACGCGGTTCACATATTGTAGTGAGCCGGAAAGTGTTCATTTTTGTATACCTTTTCTTTATTTTTTGAAAAATTTATTTGTT
>NC_051408.1:4304334-4304472 GCF_015228065.2 Penaeus monodon
TTGTCTTTCCTCTAGGGTGGCGTAGACTTCACAGGGGAAAGGAGACTCTTAGAATACATGCTGGTTAAAGAACAGATGATTAGCCAGGTGAAAAAAGGTCCTGGGGCTGTGCAGGTGAGTTTTCGTAATGATATGTCG
>NC_051408.1:4304511-4305177 GCF_015228065.2 Penaeus monodon
GGCTGAGTTTGCCAGTTTTTGTGAGACGAGTTTTATTTTTTGACGATTTATCTGTTAAGACGAGTCTTTTCTTGTATTTTGGATTATTCAAGATGTTTTTCTTCTTCCCCCCCCCCCCCCTATTTTACCGAGAAAGGGTCGTTTCACATTCGAAATCACCCATTAACCTGTTCACTCACTAACCATTATGTTGCGGACGACTTCTATTCCTTCGTTTCACCCTGAAAGTAATTCTGTTTCTATCTCTCCAGGTATTTTTCAAGTTTAAGAACCAATACGGTTACTACATCGGTAATGCTGTCGTTCCTAGTCTTTTTATGGTCGTCATCTGTTATGTGACGCTGTTTTTCGACCTGCATGATTTTCAGGTATCTTACTGGATACATTTATTAAGTGTATGTTCATTGGATACATGTGGTAAGTGTATGTCTATTCCGATACATGTGTTAAGTTTATGTCTATTCCGATACATGTGTTAAGTGTATGTCTATTCCGATACATTTTTAAGTGTATGTCTATCCGGATACATGTGTTAAGTGCATGTCTACTGGATACATTTGTTAGGTGTATGACACATAAATGGATATCCATTTATCTGACTATCTTTATGTTCATTTACACTGAGTTGCCTGCGTGTTGTGTGAATGCTTTAGTGTCTCTCGATAA
>NC_051408.1:4305240-4305334 GCF_015228065.2 Penaeus monodon
ATAATAAGCCTGTGTCCTTTTAAATATAGTATCGCTGAAATCTTAGTTAAATGATAATTATCATAGATGTAATTGATATAATTAATTGTTTTGG
>NC_051408.1:4305367-4306472 GCF_015228065.2 Penaeus monodon
GAAATGATAGTTACCACTGGTTTAATTAATATGGTGAAATGATTTATTCGGTATTGATATAATTTATGTAAAGATCGTCTCACTGAAATACTAAATAAAAATGATAATTGCTATTGATTCAAATACTATTAATCTATCAAATTAATAAGAGAATAATAAATATAAATAAAGCCTTTCTGAATTACTGATTATATGACAATTACCTTTGATTTAATGTGATTAAGATTTAATTCGTCTCTCCCCGACCCAAGGACCGCATCATGGTATCCCTGACGTCACTCCTGGTTTTGGCAGCCTTG
The DNA here is from genome assembly GCF_015228065.2 of Penaeus monodon. Taxonomy (NCBI): domain Eukaryota; kingdom Metazoa; phylum Arthropoda; class Malacostraca; order Decapoda; family Penaeidae; genus Penaeus; species Penaeus monodon. Next base: position 4,305,667 of record NC_051408.1, read on the forward strand.
TTCAGCCAGACGAGCCAGTCGATACCCAAAACGGCCTACCTCAAGCACATCGACGTGTGGTACATCGTCCTCATCACCATCGACTTCCTGATCATCATTATCCTCGTCATTATCGAAAATCTGCGCATGATGGAATCGCCCTCGTCTAGTTCCAGGATGTTCATCCAGGTGGCGCCAGCGACGGACTATAAGGAGCAGCAAGCGAAGAAGGATTTCTCTCCAACGCCTTCGAGAAGGGATCGGAATCGGTGCTTCTTCTGGTCGGCGATGAAGGTGAATCGGGGTTCGATCTTCTTCTTGCCCATCGCCACGATTATCTTTTGTCTCGTCTTCTTCGTCACCGGTTTCATCACTTATAACTCCAAATGAAATGGAGTGAATATAGAAGCTCAATTGTAGATTTTCACAATTCGTTTATTTTATATTCCATTTTTACGGTAGATTCTAGTGATGAAAGTCAACAGGTGATCGATCGTCTTGCCCGTCGCAACGATCGGCTTTTGTCTCGTCTTCTTCGTCACGGGTTTCATCGCTTATAACTCCAAGAAAAATAAAGATATTTTTGAATGGAAACGGTTTATGGAGACTAGAGACCCTTTATATTTAAAAGCTCAATTGTAGGATTTTGCATTGATTTTCTTTCTTATTCTTTTTCACTGTAGATTCTTGTGATAAAGGTCAATAAAGGATCGACTGTCATTTGTCTGTCTTCATCACGGGTTTCATCGCTTATAACTCCAAGTAAAATAAAAGGGTATCTGAGCACGACTGATGATTATATTTTTAGACCGAAGCCTTATATGGTG
>NC_051408.1:4306507-4306776 GCF_015228065.2 Penaeus monodon
GGAAAATTCTGGTGATGAAGGTCAATAAGGGATCGATTGTCTTTTGTCTCTACATCATCGTCACGGATTTCTTCGTTTATAATTCCAAGTATAAATTAAAATAGTATATGGTAATTTTAGGCATTAGAGACTTTATTTTTTAAAGCTCAATTGTAGATTATTGCATTTTTTTTTTTCCTTATTTTTTTACGGCAGATTCTTGTACAAATATAACCATGAAGATAGGTTGCCAAGTAATGAAATATTCCTGAGGCATGATATTTAATTGT
>NC_051408.1:4306827-4307554 GCF_015228065.2 Penaeus monodon
CAGTGTAACATATTAAATATAATTTAAGATGCTTATATAAATGCATTTGTCACTCACCACGGTAGCTAGAAAAAAATATTAAGTCATAAGGCAAACAATAACAGATTTCTTGCAATAATGTTTCTCTGATCCTCAATTCTACAATGAAAAAAAAAACTACCGTAGAAGATGAACAAAAAAACGGTTCGAAGGACTGTAAACCATAAAACGAATTTATATAAAAATAATGAAAAACTGAAAACAAAGAATAAAGAAACTAATAATGATAATGATAAAAAACGCATAATAACACTAACGATAATAAGTAACAAGAAATATAACAACACCCATAACAATAACGTTATATGAGTAAAAGGAAAAATAAATATTAATATCGAGCCGGCAGCTGATAAGATGCCAGACGCATAGAAAACGGGACAGATCTGCACCAACATGTTACATCATGTTTACTACGCGTTTGTGTCAAGATGCTGCTCGGTTTTCTTGTCAGTTGCAAAGTGGCAAGGGGAGAGTGATGTTGTCGTTAATCTCATTGATAATGGTATTTATTTCAAGACAGGTTAATCGGATTTCGACATGACGTAAAGGAAATGAAAAAGAAATAAGGACGATTTTTTAAATTTATTTTTAGTTAACCAACTTGATAGATACGATTTACACGAGTAGGGAAATAGAAGACGCAAAGATGGCAGTACAAAAACAGGTAAGAATCGCACCTGTATTTTTT
>NC_051408.1:4307603-4307821 GCF_015228065.2 Penaeus monodon
TCTGCTGATCATACTTTTTTAATTCACTTTTTACAAGCTATTGAATCCAAATTTTATAGCGACTTTTATCCTTAATTCACAAAGGATATATATTCTATCACAGCATATACTTTTATTCTTACTGATGGATGGGCAAGTGAGAGCAAGATGTACTGAGTTTAATTCATTACTTTTAGAAGACACGAACAATGTTAGATATAACTATTGAACAATAACGT
>NC_051408.1:4308274-4308654 GCF_015228065.2 Penaeus monodon
ACTACTAGACCATATAGTTTATATATAATTACACTCATAGATAAAATGAACTCCAGTGCATCCAGTAAAGAACAAACTGGCAACTCACCCCCAATATGATTCGATTTGCCAAAGTTCATTTTTCTTTTCTTTTCTAATCAGCTGACACCTGATAATTTTGTTTACATGTGCTTGATATTTAGAAAACGCATTTATTATTCTACGCCACTTTGTTCTGCGAAGCTTACAATCAAAGTCTCTAGAGGCAGGAAGTGCCCTGCCAGTTTTCACTTTTCTGAGTTTGGACGGAGTATAGTTAGTCTTCAAAAAACACCTTTTATTTTACCGGTCACATGCATTTTCAAGCAACCAGTGTATTAATAATTAATGTCAAGCTGTTA
>NC_051408.1:4308747-4308975 GCF_015228065.2 Penaeus monodon
GTATATTGTTCCAGCAATAAAAGATCGTCATCTAAGTGAGCAATATTATATATATTTTTTTTTATTTACGCTCTAAATACTTACGTGATTCCCCCCAAAAAAATTAAATAACAACACTAACGATAAGGAACATGTTTCGGACATGCGTTGATAAGAACAAAGATAATATAAATTTGCCTTGGCGCTCTAGATCATGTGTATATCTTATCTTGGAATGTATTACCATGC
>NC_051408.1:4309795-4309949 GCF_015228065.2 Penaeus monodon
GGCTACTGCTTCACGTGAGAGACCGACATAATATACTTTTTACCTCAAAATCGAACAATACCCTAAATGGCATATCGCCCTGAATGATATGTTGTTCTTGTCATGTGAGATAAAACAACAGTGCCTTGTACGGGAAGGGACGAAGCACTCAGGT
>NC_051408.1:4311485-4311885 GCF_015228065.2 Penaeus monodon
CCCTCGCCTGTTTATTCATTGCCCCCCCCCCCTCCCACTCCTACGTAAAAATGTTGTCCTTATCTCGGAGTTTAAATCAGTCTTGTCCGAAAATAACTTTTAATCTGTTCGTTGTTGCCGCCATGTTAGATAATGAATTTAAATATCTTTTTTATTTACTAGTATATGCTGAGATTATGTACAGGACGCCAGTGACAAAGTCTAAATGAACTGTTACAATGTATAAATGGATGGTTTTTCATCTTATACATCGTAAACCATTTCTCCTATTTATGAAAAATAATGAATTGCCTTCGTTTTCTCTGTACGTATAAAAAAAAATAGATTAAAAAAAAAGTAATGAAAATACTGAGGCATTCCTTGCGGATTTTGGAGACACTTCAAATCCACTTAAAGGATA
>NC_051408.1:4312053-4312540 GCF_015228065.2 Penaeus monodon
AATGTGGAGCTTAAATGAAGTGTCATTAACCACATGGCGGCGACTTTGGAACACTGGAAATTAATTCATGTTCTCTTGAATAGTAAAAAGTTGATGATTCCTGTCATTAGTTACTATATTTGACCGTTAATATATATTGTTTTTTTTTTCGTTCTATTTATCTTTCCTTCTTTTTTTTCCATTTCATTTTTTTTTTTTCTATTTTTGTGTTATATTTATCACCACTGTCATCGTTATTTAAAAGAATCTGTTTGTTTGTTTGCCGAGTAATCAGATCTCGGGTTTAGTTATATTTGTTCACTTTTTTGATAATGCAGACACGTGTGGTCTATTTTTAGTCACAGAGAGACCTGCATGTATCCTTGACATTGTCGAAATGTACGGTGTGATATCTGGTCTGATTCTGTTTAATGTTTACTGTTGTTATTACGTTGCTTTCTCAGGGTTTTAATTGATAGGATCTGTTGGTACTCCATTCGGGATTGGT
>NC_051408.1:4312659-4312964 GCF_015228065.2 Penaeus monodon
GTACGTGTTGGGTAGAAGGTATGTGTGAGAGTTTTGAAATAATTGAATCTTTTTTTAGGTCGTTGTGTCAAGGGATCAAAATTGATTTTTTTCTTATTTTTTGAATGATACTTTGGATAGTGGAAGACTTCACTTTATTTTTTTTCTTTTTATCAAAATTATTCTATATTTTTTTTTAAATTAATAAAGGTGTTTCTTTATTGTCGTTTTTCAGTGTATTTATGCATTATGCTTTTTCCTATTCCTTATAATTTACGAAGGAATTAAAGAAAAAAGTTAATGGCACCTAGCCGAGGGGGGGAAAT
>NC_051408.1:4312987-4313212 GCF_015228065.2 Penaeus monodon
GGTTGAGGACCACTGATTAAATCAATCATAATGTTATATATACACGTCACTTATACAATTCGTTTTCGAAATAGAAGGTCCCTTTCAAATTTCTCATCTTGCTTTCCTTTATACCAAACAAGTTCACTTTGGTTATCTGATTTCTTTTAAACAGTGACTCAAAATAACACAATAATGACCTGTGGTATCACACGGGTCAACCCAACGTATTTTTATCAGGTCAAG
>NC_051408.1:4313869-4314158 GCF_015228065.2 Penaeus monodon
GATACATTACATTCACTAAATAATTTAATCTGATTAATTATTATAAATAATTCTGTAAATAGAATGTTATGATTTCTACCCGAACAATATATTTTTTTTTAATGGGAAGAGAGAAGTTTCTTGAGTTTAGTGAGATTTTCATTTCTGATAATTCATAATTCACGGATAAGTTGAAATATTTACGTCAGTCAGATATGAATATGATTAGGAAAAGGTCATTGAATGAGTAGGTTGACGTAGAAAGAAATATAGAAAATTAAGCAAATGGTTATGCAAAATGAGTTTCCGG
>NC_051408.1:4314369-4314680 GCF_015228065.2 Penaeus monodon
TAAACATCCTTCCTCTATAAATCCCAGAATCATATATAAATCTCTAAAAATAAATCATGACGCAACGCAACGCAATCGATGACGTGATGAATGACGTCATAATCCCTTCATACTAAACCCATGTTGCAAATCAATAAATAATCTGAAACATTTGTGATAGTAAAATATCTCTCCTCTTTATTCCTTCTCTTTCACTTCCTCCCTTTATTCCCACTCTCTCATTTCCTTCTTTTATTCCTCCTCTCTTCTTCTTTTATTCCTTCTCTCTCACTTCCTTCCTTTATTCCTCCTCTCCCACTTCCTCATCTTTA
>NC_051408.1:4315080-4315575 GCF_015228065.2 Penaeus monodon
AACACCAACACGTCACAGGGAAATAAGGAAGACGAGTAAGCAATTCTTTCTAATCTTATCAGCTTTATTCAGTGACATCAGAGGAAGTCAGTGGGAGAAGGAAGAGGAAGAGAGGAACAGAAGATTATATTCGATGACGTCAGAGGAAGTAAACAGAAGGAGGAGGAGGAAGTGAGGAAGAAAAGTTTATATTCCAGAAGTCGAGGAAGTAAGGTAGGAGGAGGAGAAGGAAGGCGGAAGAAAAGATGTGTTCATGACGTCAAAGGAAATATAGGAAGAAAAATAGGAAGACTAGGGAAGAAAGGATTATATTCCATGACGTCAGGAGGAAGTCAGTGGGAGAGATAGGAAGAAAAAAATTATATCTATGACGTCGGAGAAAGTAAGCAGAAGGATGAAAAGGAAGAGAGGAAAAAAAAAGTTCTCTGACGTCCAGAAGGAGGAGAAGAGGAAGGAGCGGAAGAGATGATGAGAAAGTATCCATTCTATGACGTC
>NC_051408.1:4315616-4315704 GCF_015228065.2 Penaeus monodon
AAAAAAAATCTGGTCAGGAAGAAGCTAGTCGGGGGGGGGGGGGAGGCGACCAGAAGACAGGAGAAAAAAATAATTCATTCTATAGCGT
>NC_051408.1:4319050-4319922 GCF_015228065.2 Penaeus monodon
AGCAGACGACCTTCAGTTACTGTTTCCTGTGGCAGCAGTCGCGACGGGCTCCTCGACAAACACCTTAGGCTCCAACCCCCTCCCGCTGATTTCCAAGGACCTGTCCGCGTTAAATTGCAGCAGCATCCCATTCAAGAAATCGAATCCAATTACCAGGCCGCGAAGATAGTCTGGGCATTCGTCGCATTGGACATGGTAATAGGCATCACTCTCCTCACGGCCCGCCACCTCAATACGCAGGTTCTCGGCTATGTATGGCATGATGCCAGTGTAACCGACTCCATTTAATTAATGGTCACACTCCTGCAAAGGCAAGGCGAGTTCCTGGGCCAGGCTCAAGGGACCGAGCAGGTTCCCTGTATAACCTGTGTCGACTATCATCTCCACTTCTTTGCCTTCGATTTTCCCTTTGATCATACGATATTCCGTCCATACCTTGTTTTCGACACGCTGACGGAAAGTCAGCTTCATATTAATCAGGTCTATTTTACAACAAAAACCCAACAGAAAGTCCAGGCCAAACAGGTTAGAAGTATTAGTGCTTACAGCAAATAAACAGTTATATTCGTTGCCATTGATCCTAACGGTGAGTTCCAGGTCACCCACAAAGGCGTGTTGGTCGAGCTATTCATTGCGCTTGAGGTCGCTCTCGTCGAATCCCAGATCTTTCATTTGTTGCCTGGTGATGGAACTACCGTCAGTCCCGGTATCCACTACAAAAAGAACCGGCTCCCCGTTCACCTTCACGTATACACGAGGAAGAGACTTGATGATGATTATATCTAGCGTGTCCTCCTGCAACTCCATCTCCTTTTCAGCTTCCGTTTCCGTGAGAAGATTCGTGCTCTCCCTCGACAAGGTCTTCGGGTCAA
>NC_051408.1:4320647-4320945 GCF_015228065.2 Penaeus monodon
CATTGTCAAGGTATTACTAATTAAATGATGAAATTTCGTTCATTATTTTCTATGAAATACAAAAAGAATTATGGTTTGGTTTAGTTTCGTTCAAGTGATTCGAATCAAGCTTACGTGTGCAGGTGCTTAGGCCTACTCTGTAGTTCCCACTATTCGCCTGCCGAGGTAAGGTTGTTTCTGCGGGATTGTTATCGCGGGTGTTGAAAGAAATATTTAGTTATGTGAAGAAGAAAAATGGTTTCTATTGCTATTTTATTTGTGATAATTTTTAATTTATATGTTGTTAATATATACTCCG
>NC_051408.1:4321567-4321809 GCF_015228065.2 Penaeus monodon
CTCCAGCCATTTTGGTTCCTGATTGCTGACCCACGTCAGAGACCAGCAAGTTACAAGAATAACGATAGTTATTTAATTGGTTTAGGTGTTTATCTGGTGCTCAAGTCGGCGAGACATATATAGCCACTTGAGGAGGATCTGTGTTTCGGCGTCGAGTTTTTTTTTCCTGTGTGAACAATTTACGCAATAAAGCAAAGAAAAGTCAGTGAAATATTATTTTCTACCTAGATTTGTAATTCTGA
>NC_051408.1:4328660-4328740 GCF_015228065.2 Penaeus monodon
GATCTCTCTCTTTCTGCAACTTCCCCGCGAGCTCCCGCTGATTTGTCACTCAAAGTCGCGTTTTCGTCCATGTGAGGTTT
>NC_051408.1:4328991-4329110 GCF_015228065.2 Penaeus monodon
GTCAGCCTGACAGCCGGTAAAATTGGTTCATTTAAATGGACTCTCGTTTTTACTATGTATTTTTTTCTAGTTCTAAAGTTTTTGGCTGAATTCTAGCTACTTACTTCACTTTTTTCGCC
>NC_051408.1:4330792-4330864 GCF_015228065.2 Penaeus monodon
GGCGAAAAAAGCTGAAGTAAGTAGCCTAGAATTCAGCCAAATAACCTTTAAGAACTAGGAAAAAATACATAG
>NC_051408.1:4336288-4336853 GCF_015228065.2 Penaeus monodon
TCAGAATTACAAATCTGGGTAGAAAATAATATTTCACGGACTTTTCTTTGCTTTATTGCGTAAATTGTTCACACAGGAAAAAAAAAAAACTCGACGCCGAAACACAGATCCTCCTCAAGTGGCTATATGTGTCTCGCCGACTTGAGCACCAGATAAACACCTAAACCAAATGAAATAACTATCGTTATTCTTGTAACTTGCTGGTCTCTGACGTGGGTCAGCAATCAGGAACCAAAATGGCTGGAGTAGAGTCCTGTTAATTGATATTAACAACATATAAATTAAAAATTATCACAAATAAAATAGCAATAGAAACCATTTTTCTTCTTCACATAACTAAATATTTCTTTCAACACCCGCGATAACAATCCCGCAGAAACAACCTTACCTCGGCAGGCGAATAGTGGGAACTACAGAGTAGGCCTAAGCACCTGCACACGTAAGCTTGATTCGAATCACTTGAACGAAACTAAACCAAACCATAATTCTTTTTGTATTTCATAGAAAATAAGGAACGAAATTTCATCATTTAATTAGTAATACCTTGACAATGATATATATATAT
>NC_051408.1:4337570-4338323 GCF_015228065.2 Penaeus monodon
TTGACCCGAAGACCTTGTCGAGGGAGAGCACGAATCTTCTCACGGAAACGGAAGCTGAAAAGGAGATGGAGTTGCAGGAGGACACGCTAGATATAATCATCATCAAGTCTCTTCCCCGTGTATACGTGAAGGTGAACGGGGAGCGGTTCTTTTTGTAGTGGATACCGGGAATGCGTGTTCCATCACCAGGCAAAAAAATGAAAGATCTGGGATTCGACGAGAGCGACCTAGCGCAATAAATAGCTCGCCCAACACGCCTTTTGTGGGTGCCCGGAACTCACCTTAGGATCAAGGGAACAAATATAATGTTTATTTGTGAAGCACTAATATTTTCAACCTTTTGGCCTGGACTTTCTTTGGGTTTTTGGGAAAAAATAGACCTGATTAATATGAAGTGATTTTCCCCCGTCAGGTGTCGAAAAAAAGGTTGGACGGAATATGTATGATCAAAGGGAAAACGAAGGCAAAGAAATGGAGATGAAGTCGACAAGGTTATACAGGGAACCTGCTCGGTCCCTGAGCCCCCAGGAACCCCCTTGCCTTTGCAGGAGTGTGGACCTTTAATTAAAGGGAGTCGGTTTACACGGGATCACCCTACAAGCGAGAACCTGGTTTGAGGTGGCGGGCCGTGAGGAGGTGTCCCTTTTTCCCATGTCCAAGCGACGAATCCCAGGACTATCTCGCGGCCGGGTAATGGATTCGATTTTTTGAAGGGGATGCTGCGCAATTTAACGCGGACAGGCCCTGGAAATC
>NC_051408.1:4338348-4338420 GCF_015228065.2 Penaeus monodon
ACCCTAAGGTTTTTTGTCAGGAGCCGTGCGATGCTGCACAGGAAACAGTAATGAAGGTCGTCGTTTTTCTTT
>NC_051408.1:4338475-4338555 GCF_015228065.2 Penaeus monodon
GGTTCCAGCTGGCGGTCTTCCCCGCACGTCTCGGACTCCGACCCCCTCATGTCCTCGCGGTACAGTCATACATCCTCCCT
>NC_051408.1:4342181-4342245 GCF_015228065.2 Penaeus monodon
AAAAAATGACTTACACAACTTCAGCAAACCCATGCAAATCTGCACGCACATCGCGCGCGTGCAC
>NC_051408.1:4342454-4342532 GCF_015228065.2 Penaeus monodon
GAGAGGTGTGACTGCGTGCATGAACTTTTGTAGACGCGCGTAAAAGTGATCCATTTGTAGTGCTTTCGGACCATGTTA
>NC_051408.1:4345807-4345905 GCF_015228065.2 Penaeus monodon
GAGGATTGACTATTAACAAGAAGAAAACAAAGTTGATGGTGTTTAGCAAGAACAGAAATATTCCTACATGTAATATCTATTTAGACAATGAGAAAATT
>NC_051408.1:4346591-4346880 GCF_015228065.2 Penaeus monodon
CACACACATACCTATTCTTATATAGATCGTCTGTCCCACGCTCTGTCCTGCCGTACATACGTGATGGATTCTTTGTTGTCCCGGAGTTGGGGGGGGGGTCAGCAATAAGGCAGAGACACTTGCATTTGACTTAATATTGACCAGTTATCTGTATATTATTCAGTAAATATATTCAGAATACCCTCGCATTTGTGTGTACGTGTATTTGTGTTTGTGCATAAATTTGCATGCATACATGTAAAACAGTCGGACCTACACGTACACATACATATAGAGACTCTTTCACCTC
>NC_051408.1:4349207-4349377 GCF_015228065.2 Penaeus monodon
TGCTGCAGTATCTAACTTCATAGACGATAATCCTGGCCATTGACTTCTAACAGAAGTTCATCTGCCCAGCATTCCGATCGCTGAAACCATTAGGTTCATTATTTGAAGATTGTTTTCAGCGACCATCCACCACCTGCAAGTCATGGCTTCTCCCTGATCGGGAGGTTAAA
>NC_051408.1:4349593-4349795 GCF_015228065.2 Penaeus monodon
GGGAAACGTGGCTAATGTAAACAGTAAGTAGTTGCTTGTATTTTAAAAATAATACAATCAAGAATTTGGCCAATTATTTTGTCTTACATGCACCTCAAACTGTCTTTTCATATTGCTTCATAAAAGAAAATTAATTCGCATTACCATAGTGACCATTAACCATTAACCATGATTTGAACAAAAAGAGCAACGGAATTTTTGC
>NC_051408.1:4349859-4350932 GCF_015228065.2 Penaeus monodon
TGGCGTACAATTTAACGATTCCCTTTTTTTTTTTTCTCCTGTGTAACTGCGCTCAAAAAAAGTCTAGCCTTCCATCTGTGACATTCTCCGATTTCCATCCATTTGCGAACGCCGGTCCGACCGCCTTCCCGCGCGTCTCGGCCGCAGAGGCAGCTGGGGGCTTGCACGCTAAGTACGTGAGTGTCGTTTGCTCCCCGAAATATAGCTAGCTTTGGGTGCAACGCCAAGTACTGTGATATTTCTGTCATCGCCAACTCCTCTACTTCATAGATGAATGCCACAGCGTAATAGGATACTTCAACTGAGGCGGCCATGAAGTAGAGGCCTTGGAAAGCACACTCGGAACCAAAGCGGAGCACATGGCGCGTCCGCCTCGGCGTCCGAGACCTTCTGCCGCGGCGGCGTCTGTTCGCGGGGCAGGCCCTTCGTGTGTCGCGGGGGAAGGGGTCGACGGCCGCCGCCACCGCTGCGCAGGGCGGGGAGGGCGGGGGGAAGGCGGGGAGGGCGGGGGGAGGGCGGGGGGAGGGCGGGGGGAAGGCGGGGGGAGGGCGGGGGGAAGGCGGGGGGAGGGCGGGGGGAAGGCGGGGGGAAGGCGGGGGGAAGGCGGGGAGGGCGGGGGGAAGGCGGGGAGGGCGGGGGGAAGGCGGGGAGGGCGGGGGGAGGGCGGGGGAAGGCGGGGGGAAGGCGGGGAAGGCGGGGGGAAGGCGGGGAAGGCGGGGGGAAGGCGGGGAGGGCGGGGGGAAGGCGGGGGGAAGGCGGGGAAGGCGGGGAGGGCGTGGGCGAGTTCGCTCGCCTTTGCATCCAGTCAAGATGGCCGCCGACTCGGCCTCCGAGGACGACGTCTGGGCCTGAATGCTCTCGTTCTCAGAGTAAATCTATACTTTTGTGTATTATGCTTTGCGTAAACATGTTGAAAAAGCTTAGACTGATACAACAAACAGATTCCCACACAAAAAAGACGTTGGATTCAGATAAACGTTGATTTTCAAACGAGGTTTTCTCGACGGAAGCGCGGCCTTATAGTAACCGAAAAATGACAAAAATAGGCCCCACAGAACATCCATGTTTACCTT
>NC_051408.1:4351964-4352204 GCF_015228065.2 Penaeus monodon
AATCTCCTTTTTTCAGTGAAAATGGAAAAGAAAAACGAAACCAGTAAGCTGGCTATAGAGTCTACGAAACCGTCCATGGTGACCGAGGAGCCGGCATCGGTGACCGAGGAGCCGGCATCGGAAATCGAGAAGTCGGCCGCCGTGACCGAGGAGCCGGTCTCGGAAACAGTAAAGGACATGAGCACTGATAAGGATTTTAATAGAGCTCGGGTATGTATTTGACTAAATGTTTCTGTTTGT
>NC_051408.1:4352437-4352504 GCF_015228065.2 Penaeus monodon
CATTAACTAAGACAAACACAGACAATTAAACAAAAAACGGTAAAAGCAAATAAACACTCTCCCCCTG
>NC_051408.1:4353580-4353695 GCF_015228065.2 Penaeus monodon
TGGGTATGGTGGTAAGCCAATTTGATGCTCCCACTTCCTGTGCCATCTGCAGCCTCCTCTTGGCGCCTTCTGATAGGTGGGATTGTAGGTCCAATAATTGTCTCTCTTGGTTTTC
>NC_051408.1:4354035-4354572 GCF_015228065.2 Penaeus monodon
AGGCAGTGTAGGCAGCATGTGGTTCAATCCCGCCTTTTGCACACACCTGCAAATTACCAATTACGGGATTTTTACCCAGTGCGATAAGGCGACAGGCTGTGAAGGATTCGAGGTCTCGGCAGTTTTCAGTTGCCATTTTTCGGGCAAGAGCGGCTATGGCATTGCACAAATCACTTGCTGCACTCCCAAATTTTGCATGGCTTAAGATGTTTTTCCATGATTTTGCATCCATGCCTGAAGGTCCGGCCGCACCATGGGTATGGAGGTGATGCTTCCATGTCCTCTCTCCTGTTATCCTGTTAAAGACTACAGGTGGAGGCGGGTCATAAATTCCCCGGTACAGTGCTTCGGCGGCGGTTTCCTTTGATGGTGGGTGCTTGGCCTCAGAGAGCGACACTTGTCCTCGCTGAGGGGGAGGGGCCGCGCGAGTCTCCCGAAAGCAGAGCGCGGGTTGCCATCGCCACTTTCCCTTGTTTATATCATCTGGAGAGTCTTCGTGCGGGATCTTTCTGATTTTGTTTCGCGTGGCGAGAATTT
>NC_051408.1:4354817-4354966 GCF_015228065.2 Penaeus monodon
CGTAAACAAAGGGGAGGAGGAGAGGGAAGGTGGGCAGTTCAGGACAGTAGGAGGGGTGAGCGGTATGGGGGAGGATGGGGGCGTGGCTGAGTACACGAACAGGATTTAATTGTGATAGTATAGGTACTATTAAACGGTAAATGCGCTTA
>NC_051408.1:4355300-4355396 GCF_015228065.2 Penaeus monodon
GGCTCCCGAATTAATTTTGTTTTATTTTTCAGGTGACACGTCCCACTGCGATATATAATAAAGATGTGAGTATTTTTCACTTTGTTTAAGATTTTT
>NC_051408.1:4356134-4356299 GCF_015228065.2 Penaeus monodon
GATTGCCCCCCCCCCTCAAGAAAAGAAGAAACAGTAGGTTTGATTAGCAGATCTGTAAACTGATGTATACCATTATTCTTTCAGGCACACTACGACTTGACTTGCATACCAGCCAGCAATCAGCAGGCTGACAGCCCAGACGAGACAGAAAACAAACCTACCAAG
>NC_051408.1:4356332-4357268 GCF_015228065.2 Penaeus monodon
ATTTCATAGTCCCCAAGACTACACTAGCTAATGCCTCTTATGATAATAGCCCCCCGGTGTATGTGTGAAGCATATTATACAATGTGTAGTTGAGAGAAGAGATGAGTTTTTATTGTGCTATTGAAACTAAACCCTTCATTACTCTCAAATGACGTAGGGTCTTCTCCCCACTCTGTCTCAGTCACTTGCAATGTCATCATTAGAAGACATTGCTCATGCAAGAAGTCTTTGCTGCTTGGACTGTGTGGCAGTGCAGTGTAGAGGAGAAATGAAATTATCTGAAAAGCGAATATGCCTTTAGCAAATGTAAACAGCTTTCCTTGTGCCAATTTGGTTTCTTTTGTAAGTTTAGAGGAAAAGATTTCTTTGTTTTTGTTTACTTATTCACTTTAAAGTTGTTTTTATAATATGAGATCAGTTTTTACTTTTATGAAAGATTATATTGGAACATTGTACAAATTCACTTTTGCTGTAATGCAATAAATTTAAAAGTAGATCATCTTGTAAAATAACATTATTTTCATTTGGAAGTAGATTACAAAACAGAAAAATTAATCTACATAGTAGTTAAAAGGATTACTTTCCAAGTCCCTTTAGTTTTAGATGGGCTCTTATGATAATAGCCCCCCGGTGTATGTGTGAAGCATATTATACAATGTGTAGTTGAGAGAAGAGATGAGTTTTTATTGTGCTATTGAAACTAAACCCTTCATTACTCTCAAATGACGTAGGGTCTTCTCCCCACTCTGTCCCAGTCACTTGCAATATTTGTTTACAGTGTTTAAGATGCCTCCTGTCTTGTCTTAAGGTTTCTTGTATACTAGAGGGGCTCCAAGATGATCCTCTGGGTTGTTTTGCTTGAAAATGAATTTGTAATGTAAGTTTTGCAGATAGTGCATCTGTCTGATTCATACTCATTAGGTCATGTGCCATGGC
>NC_051408.1:4357307-4360081 GCF_015228065.2 Penaeus monodon
CTCCTGCCTTCATTACTATTTCTAGAAATTTAAGGGCTTTTTATTGATATAAGGGTATAAAACTGAAGCCCGCTAATCAGATCCCAGTGAGTGCTCACTGAAGTGATCTACAAAAAACCGTTGAAACTGAGAGGCGACTTCGTTACTGTCATCATCCTTGTATGTTTTGCTGAATGTTAAAGGTAATTGTTAGGCATCATAGATATTTATGTTGTGCTCATTTCAACCACATGACTTGTCAGCTGGAAGTTAAAAGTCATGTAGAAAAAAATTAATACCTTTAAAAAATGCTGTTACATGCTCCACTGATTTCATACTCATTGGGCATCTTGTGTACAACCTTAATAACTACCAACTGATGTTTGTTTAATTTTTTTTTTAAGTAAGTTATTTTCAGTCGCAGTACAGATGACTAGATCATTATGAAAGGTTATGTAGCTTGCCAAGAACAAGTAGTGTCATCATTAGAAGACATTGCTCATGCAAGAAGTCTTTGCTGCTTGGACTGTGTGGCAGTGCAGTGTAGAGGAGAAATGAAATTATCTGAAAAGCGAATATGCCTTTAGCAAATGTAAACAGCTTTCCTTGTGCCAATTTGGTTTCTTTTGTAAGTTTAGAGGAAAAGATTTCTTTGTTTTTGTTTACTTATTCACTTTAAAGTTGTTTTATAATTATGAGATCAGTTTTACTTTATGAAGATTATTGGACTTGTACAAATTCCTTTTGCATGTAAGAAAAATTAAATATGAAATCATTGTAATACAAATTTACATTTGGAGTAATTCAGATCATAATAATTTAAGAAAGTATTAAAGGTATTTTTATATCCTTTAGTTTTAGATGCTTATGATAATAGCCCCCTGGTGTATGTTGAAGCAATTATACAATGTGTAGTTGGATGAAGAGATAATTTAAAGTGGTATTGAAACTAAACCCTTATTACTCTAATAGATAGGGTCTTCCCCACTCGTCTCATATTAAAGTTTGTTTACAGTGTTTAAGATTGTCTGGCTCTTTGTAATAGGCTCCTGTTATGGTGGAAGCTCAAATGATCCATGGGTTGTTTGCTAGAAAATGAATTTTTATGTGTTTGAATAGCCTTCATACTCTCAATACTAGGTTTCCACTTGTCCAGTCATTCATTTTTTACATTTTTGTTGCTTTTTTTCTTCCTTAGTTCTGTATACTAGAAATTTAAGGTCTTGTTTTTGTTAAAATGAATTGAAGCTAATCATGTCACCAGTAGTGCATCTTGAGTATCTCAATAAGGTAACGTGACGATGGCTATTTCTTCTTACTTTTGTCTTTTTTTTTCGCTTCGAATTTTAAGTAAATTGTTAGGACTTATAATTATGTTAAGGTATATTCTAAGCCCCAATCATGTCCGGGAGTTAAAAGTGATGCTAAAAAATTAAACCTTTAAAAAATGCGATGTTACGTCATCATTTCTTATTTTGGGAATTTTGATACAACCTTTAAGCACATAGTATTTATTTTGTTCATTTAATCAAGATTTCAGCGGCAGTAAAGTCATAGAAAAAATTATACTAAAGTATGCTGCAATACTAATGATATCATGGCATCTTGGACAACTGTCTCGCATAGCAACGAAGTATGAGCTTGCAGACATAGTGTCATCTTAGAGCATTGAGAAGAAGCTTGCTTGGACTGTGTGGCAGTGCAGTGTAGAGGAGAAATGAAATTATCTGAAAAGCGAATATGCCTTTAGCAAATGTAAACAGCTTTCCTTGTGCCAATTTGGTTTCTTTTGTAAGTTTAGAGGAAAAGATTTCTTTGTTTTTGTTTACTTATTTACTTTAAAGTTGTTTTTATAATATGAGATCAGTTTTTACTTTTATGGAAAATTAGATTGGAACATTGTACAAATTCACTTTTGCTGTAATGCAATAAATTTAAAAGTAGATCATCTTGTATAATAGCATTATTTTCATTTGGAAGTAGATTACAAAACAGAAAAATTAATCTACATAGTAGTTAAAAGGATTACTTTCCAAGTCCCTTTAGTTTTAGATGGGCTCTTAAACCAATGCAAAACTGGACACGGTTTCATAGGGGAGAAAATGCTCAAAAGGTGAATGGGCTGGAATCTAGTCACGGATTTCAAGCAATGGGGAGCATTTAGTTTTTGACACGAGAACTAGGCGAAAAGGGAAAAAACTGAAAGCATTGTTCACTACCTTAAGCGAAAAGGAAAAAAACTGAAAGCATTGTTCACTACCTTATGCAAAAAAGTTGCATAACTTGTAAGAGCATTCCTGGCAATGGTGAGCTTATTGAGAAGGTTAAGCTTTTATTTATCCATTTTGATCACAGTTTGTACATTGATTCTGTAATATATGTCTGAAATAAAATGCCTTTTATTTGATAATCCTTCTTTTAGGGAATTAGTGAAAAAAATGGATATCGAAAGAAAAAACAATTTTGTTGTAATATGATAATTCTTTTCAGGTTATCAGAGTGTAAATTCCGTAACTTAAAAAAGATAATTGGAATTGGAATAACACGCAAGCCATGCTTTTAAGGAAAAGTTATAATACATTGCAATAAAGTACCAGGAAAGACACATAATATGGTAATGAAATCTGTGTTCATTCTTGCAAAAAGTACTTATTGATAAGTTCTATTACCAAGACATTTCATCTTAAATATAGATGGTACTAGGAGAATAGGAGATGGTACACTTGGTCATTATATTTGCAATGATAACAATATACTCTGATATGAGACTACAGACAAGAGTGCCATACCACAAT
>NC_051408.1:4361330-4361782 GCF_015228065.2 Penaeus monodon
TATATATAGAAAATATATTGTGTCTTCTGTGAAATACTGTGTGAGGAAAGGGGGAGATGAACCAAAAATATTTCTGTGAAGATTAATATAATTTTGTCAAAGCATTATTTGTGTATGCAAATTATCTGGTAAACAACAAAAAACCCAAATACTGGTTAAGCATCTGAAAATATAGTTATTATTGAAACAATTTTTTATTAGGAAAGTCTACATGGTTATATAAAATCTTGTCATTATGATGACTGTTAACAGTTCTGAATAATCCAAATCCATATTAACAATCCAATTACATAATATCAACCCAGTTCCATGGTCCAATTCCATATAATATATGAGGACTTGGATTTGCATGTATAAAATAAACAATAGAAGAAATATACAAAAGAGGTATGGCACTCTTGTCTGTAGTCTCATATCCGAGTATATTGCTATCATTGCAAATATAATGACCA
>NC_051408.1:4362652-4362847 GCF_015228065.2 Penaeus monodon
ACATTACAACATACATTCATTACAAATACCTACCCCACGGAAAACAAGGGTCGCGGGGCGACAGGGTTTAGCCGCCTTTGTCGCAGTTTTTTGATCTCGAAGGGCTCCGGGGCAAATGGTCTCTAGGTAAAGTCTCGTTTTTAACTACAGTTGTTTCCGGGGGCAGGATCAGGTACGGCCTTGGGGTAAATTGAC
>NC_051408.1:4366379-4367800 GCF_015228065.2 Penaeus monodon
CCCCGATGTGTGTGAACACCATCGTTTTTCCCCCATTGTAAACAAAAGTTTTGCCAAGGGGGGAAAAAAATCGGGAATCAAAGGGCATAAATTTTTTTTCTTAGAAAAGGATCAATTAATATTTCCAAAAAAAAATGAGTCAGTTTTCCCGTGATTGGGTTAAATTTTTAACGGTTTTATAAAAAAATGTATGTGGGAGTGAAAGGTTGTAAAAAAATGTTTGAAGGTTATTTTTACCTGAATTTCTTTTCCTCGTTAAAGTCAAAGGTGTTGTTTTTAATGTTTTTTTTATTTAAGTTATCTTTAAAGCAAAAAATCTTTGAAGTCACTCTGCAAATAATTTCGCCTTCGATCATGGAATACCCCTTTTGGGTATGTTTTTGCCAAAATATTACAAATAAAAAAAGTTTTTTGTGCAAATTTTGTTTTTTACTTGGATTAAAAAAATACTTTATTTTAAAAAACCCCAAAACCCTTTCATCCCCCAAATCCAGAGACAAATTCATTTTAACTTTCAAAGTTTACAACACTTTTTCTGGAAAAAAATGTTAAGGAAAAAAAAATAACCCCCAACTTCCCCGACCTCGGGAACCTCCCCGGGCCCATTGCATGTGGACCAAGTTCAAAAAAATTAAACTCAGGGATATTCGGGGGAAAGGGGGATGGGGGGAAAATTTTTTCTAGGGGGAAAAAATGATATAATAAAAAAACAACAAATGAAAAAGGGGGGTGAAAAAACCTGCGCAATCAGAATGGCCGTCCCGTTTGGGGGTTGGCAAAAAGGTATTCCATTCAGCCCCAAGGGAAAACCCCCTTCCACAAAAATCTTCAAAGTCTGGGTTAAAAATAAAAACATGAAAATGAGGGAACCTAAAGAATAAACAAAATTCTACAGTAAACTCCAGAATGACAATTTGTGGTCCAAAACAAACCAATGGTTTCTTGAGGCTAAGAGGCTAGGCACATGACAAGGGGGGGCTAAGGCAGGGGCCAGGAAAAAAATTAACCCAAAAATTCATGAACCCAAATTTAAAAAACCCACGGAGGCAAAAAATAATCAGGAATTGGGGGGAAAGGGGGAGAAAATATTTTTTGACAAAATGCAATTAGGGGAAAGTGAAAAGGGGGGGGGGGGAAAATGGTGTGTTTTTTTTGTTGTTGGTGGTTTTGTGGGGGTTTGTTTGTGGTGTTTAAATATTTAAAAATTTTAAAATAAAAAATTAAAAAAAAAAAATTTAGTAAAAAAATAAATTTTATAAATTTTATTTATTTTTTATATTAAAATATAATAAAAATTTTTTTTTCGGTCGTAGAATTCCGTTCTAGCTTGGTTGTTTTGCCCGGGGCCCCCTGCCAAACCTTTTTTTTGGGGGGCACGGGGTTACTGGACTTGCTCCTTTTCCCTTGCATAGGGGAACCCT
>NC_051408.1:4371412-4371690 GCF_015228065.2 Penaeus monodon
ACGTGTGCGAACACATTAGCGTTATAGCCATACAGCCCCTAATCCCCCCCCCACCGCCCTAATCCACATAATACGCACGAGCCCAATCATGAAGAAGGCGAGGACGAAGAGCGTGCTGACGATGGGAAACACGACCACGCAGGCCCTGTTCAGCCGAAGCGAGAGGGCGCGATAATCGAGCATCGGCTTGCGCACTTCCCCGCCGTCGCCGCCATTTTCATTCCGCTCGTCACGCGGAAAACCCGATCGTCTGCCTCGCTGTACAGACGGAAGTTCTC
>NC_051408.1:4371742-4371864 GCF_015228065.2 Penaeus monodon
TACCAGACGTCGATGTGCTTGAGATAAGCGGTCTTCGGGATGGACTGGCTCGTCTGGGAGAAGAGGGACGCCAGCACGAGCAGGGACGTCAGAGACACCATGATGCGGTCCTGAAAAATACG
>NC_051408.1:4373661-4373815 GCF_015228065.2 Penaeus monodon
CTCACTGTAGTGTGTAAGAGAGGAAGTGTATTTTTTTTCCAAGAAAGACTTTCAATGATAAAAAAAACACGATAGGGATTATGTTATCATTCGTCTTTGACAAGGCCGAACAGTTCATTCATTTGAATACGTTTGAAATCAAGAATCCGGAAAT
>NC_051408.1:4374350-4374513 GCF_015228065.2 Penaeus monodon
ACCTGGAAGTCAGCAAGATCGAACAGTAACGTCAAATAACAAATGAACACCATGAACATGCTTGGAAGAAAGGCATTTCCCACGTAATAACCATACTGGTTTCTAAACTGCAGAACGACCTGTGGTAATAGGAAAATGACGTTGTTAGTTTATGCAAATTAGA
>NC_051408.1:4375013-4375129 GCF_015228065.2 Penaeus monodon
CATTCGTTACTCTATGTATTTTGCGTTTTTCTCTCTTTTATTTTTACGGTATCTACGTCTCCCTCTGCTCTATGTCCATATTGGTAATTTTCCCTTGTTAACGCTAACATAATTTG
>NC_051408.1:4375284-4375377 GCF_015228065.2 Penaeus monodon
ATCATAATCACAACTAACCTTCTGAAAATAGACTATCTTTAGATTAATAAATCTTATAGGTCTTATTATTTCGATAACTCGTATTATTACAAG
>NC_051408.1:4375425-4375506 GCF_015228065.2 Penaeus monodon
CGTATTATATCTTTCAAGGTAAAAGCTGAATTATGCAAATGATTTTTACAAATAAAACCTCCGACTAATATTAACTAATAT
>NC_051408.1:4375767-4375846 GCF_015228065.2 Penaeus monodon
ATATTAGTTAATATTAGCGAGGTTTTATTTGTAAAAATCATTTGCATAATTCAGCTTTTACCTTGAAAGATATAATACG
>NC_051408.1:4375894-4375985 GCF_015228065.2 Penaeus monodon
CTTGTAATAATACGAGTTATCGAAATAATAAGACCTATAAGATTTATTAATCTAAAGATAGTCTATTTTCAGAAGGTTAGTTGTGATTATG
>NC_051408.1:4376122-4376337 GCF_015228065.2 Penaeus monodon
CAAATTATGTTAGCGTTAACAAGGGAAAATTACCAATATGGACATAGAGCAGAGGGAGACGTAGATACAGTAAAAATAAAAGAGAGAAAAACGCAAAATACATAGAGTAACGAATGAAGAAAAGTAAATAGAAATGAAATAAAAGAAATCGAGAGAGAATAAAAGCAAAAACAAAAATTGCATAGCGAAGAGAAAATCCTGCGAAGAAATACAAA
>NC_051408.1:4376645-4376925 GCF_015228065.2 Penaeus monodon
CAACAACACCAGCAAAATAATAACAGCAAACATTAACAAAAACACCACTAACAAACACGTATATAAACAACAACACACCCCATCTACATAAACATCTAATTTGCATAAACTAACAACGTCATTTTCCTATTACCACAGGTCGTTCTGCAGTTTAGAAACCAGTATGGTTATTACGTGGGAAATGCCTTTCTTCCAAGCATGTTCATGGTGTTCATTTGTTATTTGACGTTACTGTTCGATCTTGCTGACTTCCAGGTATGGTGTGAGTGTGGTTTAGTTG
>NC_051408.1:4377278-4377473 GCF_015228065.2 Penaeus monodon
AGCCTGTCTCTGTCTTCCTCCACACCGACACCCACATCCATCTGTCTATCAATATCTATTTACCTGTTCATATATGTATATTTCCGGATTCTTGATTTCAAACGTATTCAAATGAATGAACTGTTCGGCCTTGTCAAAGACGAATGATAACATAATCCCTATCGTGTTTTTTTTATCATTGAAAGTCTTTCTTGG
>NC_051408.1:4379401-4379523 GCF_015228065.2 Penaeus monodon
CGTATTTTTCAGGACCGCATCATGGTGTCTCTGACGTCCCTGCTCGTGCTGGCGTCCCTCTTCTCCCAGACGAGCCAGTCCATCCCGAAGACCGCTTATCTCAAGCACATCGACGTCTGGTA
>NC_051408.1:4379575-4379857 GCF_015228065.2 Penaeus monodon
GAGAACTTCCGTCTGTACAGCGAGGCAGACGATCGGGTTTTCCGCGTGACGAGCGGAATGAAAATGGCGGCGACGGGGCGGGGAAGTGCGCAAGCCGATGCTCGATTATCGCGCCCTCTCGCTTCGGCTGAACAGGGCCTGCGTGGTCGTGTTTCCCATCGTCAGCACGCTCTTCGTCCTCGCCTTCTTCATGATTGGGCTCGTGCGGTATTATGTGGATTAGGGCGGTGGGGGGGGGGATTAGGGGCTGTATGGCTATAACGCTAATGTGTTCGCACACGT
>NC_051408.1:4383607-4383782 GCF_015228065.2 Penaeus monodon
TTTTCCCCACCCCTTTTCATCTTCTCCCTCCCAATCCTCCGACATATTATTCAATTATATTTTGCTCCCCTCCTCTCCTCTCCCCAGCATTCCCTGCATTTGTGATTTATGTTCCATGCTGTGTGGCTCCCTTTTCCCTAGACCTTCTGGGCTTCATGATATGTTCTGTTATTTT
>NC_051408.1:4383835-4384815 GCF_015228065.2 Penaeus monodon
CCCCAGCCTCTGTAGCCTCAAGCAACCATGTGGTTTGTTCTTGTGTATCCACAGACGTGTGTCATGTCCTGGAGTCCTTACTGCTAGAGATATGATTTATTCATTCATGGTTACCTCCATTTTCATGTTTTTATTGTATATCCATTTGCACTTTGATATGTATTCTTATATGGATGGAGAGGGAGGTGTTCTTGGGACGTGATCATGAGAATACACTTATTCTGTCAACCCAACAGGACATGGCCATGTCTGACTTGCTACAGGTCAGGTTTACATCGCTGCTTTTTTCATTTTGTTTGTTTTTTTATTAGTATCATTTGTTCTTCCTAGCATAAAATGATGTTTGCCCCCATCCCCCACCTTCCCTGTAATCTGATTCCCTTGTAGCTTATTTGTGTGGTTTGTTTTAACTGTGCAGTGCCACATGCAATGATGACCGGGAGAGGCTCTACTGATGTGACTCGGGTAGTGTGTGGTTATTTTGTGTTGGATGCCTTTAACAGTGTTCCATGAAATAAGTGTATAGATAAACTTAAATTAAAATGGAGGGGATGTAAGTGTATTTGTGTCTCTGGATGTGGGTGTATGTGAAAGGAATCTTGTGTTTTTAAAATAAGTATTGCATTTGATAATGCAGAAGTAGAAAACAGGGATGTTGCTACAAAAGTACTTGTTTTTATTTGTTCAATGGATGTTGGATCTGATAAATGCATGAGCACAAAGATATTCTCAGTGACCTCGAAGACAAATGAAATTCATTTAGCAGAGTAGACTTCAAAGATTTTCTAGACATTACAAGACTAGACATTAAATAAAAATAAGGCATTAGATCTACCACCTTTTGACTCTTAACAGTAAGTGATGAAAGAAATCTCAAGGTAAAATAACCTGATCAAACATTGATTTTTACAAACCTTATCACTCGACGGACATAGGCATTTTATTAGTACATCTCTGTTAAACATTTAACCCAATGCCAC
>NC_051408.1:4385138-4385530 GCF_015228065.2 Penaeus monodon
GCAATTCTTTCTAATCTTATCAGCTTTATTCAGTGACATCAGAGGAAGTCAGTGGGAGAAGGAAGAGGAAGAGAGGAACAGAAGATTATATTCGATGACGTCAGAGGAAGTAAACAGAAGGAGGAGGAAGTGAGGAAGAAAAGTTTATATTCCATGACGTCAGAGGAAGTAAGTAGGAGGAGGAGAAGGAAGAGGAAGAAAAGATGTTGTTTCATGACGTCAAAGGAAATATAGGAAGAAAATAGGAAGATAGGAAGAAAGGATTATATTCCATGACGTCAGGAGGAAGTCAGTGGGAGAAGATAGGAAGAAAAAATTATATTCTATGACGTCAGGAGAAAGTAAGCAGAAGGATGAAAAGGAAGAGAGGAAAAAAAAAGTTCTCTGACGTC
>NC_051408.1:4385628-4385716 GCF_015228065.2 Penaeus monodon
AAAAAAAAATCTGGTCAGGAAGAAGCTAGTCGGGGGGGGGGGGGAGGAGACAGAAGACAGGAGAAAAAAATAATTCATTCTATAGCGT
>NC_051408.1:4386377-4386614 GCF_015228065.2 Penaeus monodon
TCCCCGGCCTTTTCCCCCTCTGCGCACCCTCGGCAAATCAAATATCCCACGATTCAACGACGCGCTCGCACCTCATCAAACAAGCTCCTAACAGCATCAAACTACCCAATCAAGGCCGGCGAACAACGAGACGCAAAGAACGAGGCGCGACAAAGACTGCGTGAAGAAAGTTAAAGGTGTACTTCCCTCTCCGACGCGCCCATGTCGCAAGGGTGATTGCCAGGCTTGAACGTGGGC
>NC_051408.1:4386888-4387424 GCF_015228065.2 Penaeus monodon
ACACATATCCACCTGGAATACCCTCTCTTTGCTCAGCACGATGAAAGATATCGCATTACTTAGGTTCTATTCATCCTCACGCCCCTTACGCTCGCACACAGTCACGTGTATATATGTGAATGCACGCTTGTATGTGTACCATGATAAAGCTTGTCGCAGGTAAGCATACCGATGTGTATCCGAATTTATACACTACATAAATGAGCCTTATTTCAATCTAGTCGGAGGTGTCAACAAACGCAATTATCAAGCTGCTTGTTGAACCAAATGTTTCCAATATTGCTGATGCGCAATTTGCCGAAGTTTGTACTAAGCTAATCAAATATCATTGTAAATCCCTGTTTACATAACCGCATTGTTGTTTTCACCAGAATCTTTTTCCGCTAAACTTCTGTGTTCTTTGCACTGAGAAAGGAAACGAAGGGGAAGCGATAACCCAGAACTGAGGTATAAAAAGGCATTCGCAAGGAGGAAAGTGCCGAAGCGTTTTAGAATATTCACAGCTGGAGAAAATAAATAACGGAGGAGAAAGTGGA
>NC_051408.1:4388223-4388724 GCF_015228065.2 Penaeus monodon
AGCTGTGAATATTCTAAAACGCTTCGGCACTTTCCTCCTTGCGAATGCCTTTTTATACCTCAGTTCTGGGTTATCGCTTCCCCTCGTTTCCTTTCTCAGTGCAAAGAACACAGAAGTTTAGCGGAAAAAGATTCTGGTGAAACAACAATGCGGTTATGTAAACAGGGATTTACAATGATATTTGATTAGCTTAGTACAAACTTCGGCAAATTGCGCATCAGCAATATTGGAAACATTTGGTTCAACAAGCAGCTTGATAATTGCGTGTTTGACACTCCGACTAGATTGAAATAAGGCTCATTTATGTAGTGTATAAATTCGGATACACATCGGTATGCTTACCTGCGACAAGCTTTATCATGGTACACATACAAGCGTGCATTCACATATATACACGTGACTGTGTGCGAGCGTAAGGGGCGTGAGGATGAATAGAACCTAAGTAATGCGATATCTTTCATCGTGCTGAGCAAAGAGAGGGTATTCCAGGTGGATATGTGT
>NC_051408.1:4389046-4389248 GCF_015228065.2 Penaeus monodon
GCCCACGTTCAAGCCTGGCAATCACCCTTGCGACATGGGCGCGTCGGAGAGGGGAAGTACACCTTTAACTTTCTTCACGCAGTCTTTGTCGCGCCTCGTTCTTTGCGTCTCGTTGTTCGCCGGCCTTGATTGGGTAGTTTGATGCTGTTAGGAGCTTGTTTGATGAGGTGCGAGCGCGTCGTTGAATCGTGGGATATTTGAT
>NC_051408.1:4389793-4389944 GCF_015228065.2 Penaeus monodon
AAAAATGACTTACCCAACTTCAACAAACCCATGCAAATCTGCACGCACATCTAATTTCTTACTTCCTTCCTCCTCAATTTCCCCTATCTCATCTCCTTTCCCACCTCGCTTTTTTTTTTTCTCTCATCCATTTTACCTCTACTACGGCTTC
>NC_051408.1:4390126-4391189 GCF_015228065.2 Penaeus monodon
ACTTAGTCCATTGCGCCAAATGGGCCCAAAAACCTGGAACAAAATTAAAAAAAGGTGCTTTCAGGATATGTTCAGAAAAGTGTCCTGAATAACTTTGAAAAAGTACCGGATATTTTCTGTGTTTTGGGCAGAAATTTAAAAATGGCGTCGAAAAGGGCGCCAATTTGGACTTCTCTTTTTAAAAACGTTTTTCATTCATGATGGCAAACGAGGTATCGACACTTGTTTTTTTTCGTTTTGTTTTTCAGATAATTTTTAAAGGGGTAATTATTTGGAGACTTAAGTTATAATTCCTTGTGATAATAGGTCTACGTAATTTCGGTTGGGTAAAAATTTAAAACAATCGCCCTGTTGAAAATGTATACGTTTTTCACTCTATGTTAATTTTAAACATGTCATTTAATCTTGTACGCAGTAAGAACCCCTTAAAAAGTAGCCTTAAAGCACTGTAAAAGTTAAGAGTGGTTTAGTCTCCTCCGTTTCAGCCTATCTGAAGAGACTCTTTAAACTCCTACTTCGCCCTTCATTTGCATTAAATAGTGTTGAGCTGGTGCAACATTGCTGCAAGTCGGGGCCGTTCATATATGCCTAGTATGGAGCGGGGACCCCGATCCCTGCAACGGCGGGCTGTCACAGCCATCGCTCTGCATGAAACCTTTTTTAGCAGAGTGATCAGGCAATGAGATTCCCTCTTTTAAACGGAAGTGAAATTGCTATTATCCGCTCCCGTCTCCATGCGTTGGTTGAAATGCTTCCCCATCTACGAAGCTTGGGGGAAAAGTTCTGGGGGCAGCTCCCTTAGCTGTACGCTTTTTGGGGGGCAAAGTTCTGGAAAAAGGATGTTTAAAAAAGGTTCTCTGATTGTCTCCCTTAGGAACTCGTAAAGCACTTTTTGCTGCTAGTTCCATCCCCTTAATGAAGTTTTCGCTTTTTGTCTTTGGGATTTTTTGGGCGGGGGCTGCCAGTGCAGTTTCTTTTTCCTCACGACCTTTTGGCACGGAAATTGGAAATTTGTCGTGTCGCCAGTTTTTATTTGAAATTTTCAAAACCCCGTATGTCCCAT
>NC_051408.1:4391223-4391776 GCF_015228065.2 Penaeus monodon
CTTCGTTTACATTTCACGTATGGGGCCCTAATGAAAAATCCTAAAGCACCGGGCATGAAATTTTCACACATATCCCAAATTCTCAGCCTGCTATAATTTGTTCCCGGGGAAAATATTCCTGGACTGTGTTCTCTTCATACTGTGATCCATTATTTCATCTCCTCTCATTATTTCTTTATTTTTCCCTTTTCTCCTTATTTCCGCATCTTTCAAAAGGGGGCCATTGTCTCGCGGCAGCCAGAGCGAACCGACACTTAGCGTGGAGTTCGGACGCCTACCCCGCCCGAAAAACCCCCCGACCACGCCCCCTTCCTTCGCCCGCCCCCCGCCCCCCGGGCCCGCGCCCGCCCCCGCCCCCACGCCCACGGGCCCCCGAGAGCCCCCCCTGCACCCTCGCCCCCCCCCGGCGCCCCGAGAGCCGGTTGGCGTGGGCGAGTTTGGCGGCGGGGGAGCTGGAAGGAGGGGCGGATTCTCCCTTTCCCATCTCGACTTCTTGGACATGGCCATGCGCGCTTTTTCGGACTCCACGAACCAGCGGTGGGTTTTTGGGGGG
>NC_051408.1:4391826-4392089 GCF_015228065.2 Penaeus monodon
CAAAATAACGGTTGTGGTTGTAATTGAAAGTTTGGCGTCTTCTGACGTACTTTTTGGACTGGCCGTGCGCACTTGTTCGGGCTCCCCGAAACCGGGTGGGTTGTGGGTTTTCTTTTAGTATTATTTTTAGTTTTTTATTATTTTTTTAAAAGGTAACGGTTTGGTTGTAGTTGAAAATTTTGGGCTAGCGGGTGCGAACTTGTTGGACTAGAAGCCACGGTGGCTCTTTGGGGTTATTGTTTTCTTATTTTTATTACCATTTT
>NC_051408.1:4392122-4392287 GCF_015228065.2 Penaeus monodon
ATATAATATTTAGTGATAATTGTAGTTTTTTTTTCTATTTATTATAGTTGCCCGTATCGAGGTAACGGGTTTTGATTGGGAAATTTGGCGGCCTCTGATCTTCCTTTCTTGGACTGGGCCCATGCGCCTTTTCGGACTACCGAAACCAGGAATAGGGGGGGGTCG
>NC_051408.1:4392591-4392780 GCF_015228065.2 Penaeus monodon
CTGATAAAAGGGGGGTAAAAAAAATGTGCTTAAGATCTCGCTGTAATTGGGACTGAATATTTGCTTGTCTTATGTCTGGGATTTTAGTAGAATTATATTGCACATTATTTTGTTGTTTATTTATTACGTTTGTTATGTTTATATTATTTTGATATTTTTCTCTCTCTCATGATTTCTTTCTTTATATCG
>NC_051408.1:4393025-4393285 GCF_015228065.2 Penaeus monodon
GTCATGTCGTCCCTTTTCTGTGCCTGCGGGCGCCCCGCATTATTCACGCCCCGCCGGGGGCAGGGAGGCCCCCCTAGCGACCCCGTGCCCCCCTACCCTGGACGGACGAGTTTCCCCTAAACCCGGGGCCCCTCCCCTTCCCCCTCAGAGTATGGGCATCCGGGCACGATTTTCCCCTCGGCTGGACCCCGCACCCCCACCGCCCCCCCTGCCCTGTCGCCGGGCACGCAGGTCGTCCACGCCTTCATGACGGGCACGTG
>NC_051408.1:4393384-4393689 GCF_015228065.2 Penaeus monodon
CCGACCTGATCCCCCCGTGCCTTTGTGTCGCCCAAAAGGCTTCTAACGGCGGTGCTCGGGTACGTGCCCGGGGCCCATACGCGTGCCCCAATGCTCGCTGGTGTTCGACGCCGCCCCCCACCTCAGCATCCACAAGCCACCCACGCCCTCGACGCCGCCCACATGCCTCGGAGGCGCGGAGGCGGAGCTGGAGGCGCCCCCCGATGATCACGATCCCACCCGCCCCCCTTTGCCAGCCCCGGGACGCCCGCGAGGCCCGGCACGCCCACGGCCGCCCACCGGCCTGTAGGGCTTTAGTGACCTCG
>NC_051408.1:4393888-4394071 GCF_015228065.2 Penaeus monodon
CTACAACTTGCAAGGCAGATTTAGGAGAAAGTGGTCGGTTTTCGTCTTTTAATAATTTTAATATTATATAAAGGAAAGGGAAAATTTAAAATAGACAAAGGACAACAACGACGACAACGACAGACGAGAAAGAGAGGAAAAATTTTAAAAAAAAATCTGTGTCCGTTAATATTCTATCTATCA
>NC_051408.1:4395989-4396157 GCF_015228065.2 Penaeus monodon
CATCCTACCCCCCCCTCCTGACCTCGAACAGCAAGGGGAAGCCCCGTGACCCCGCCAAGGGGGGCCCTGCCCCCGGGGCCCGACCCGTGACCGCGACCGCCTCTACCATGCTGGGAGTGCGGCGGGGCCTTCACCCCCCTGGGGTCATCTCAGGGGCACGGGTCAGGG
>NC_051408.1:4396423-4396525 GCF_015228065.2 Penaeus monodon
GACCGGGGTTTTTTTAGTGTGCTGGTTGCAAATCTAGGAGTTGGTAAAAACAATCTAGTGGTAGTGAGTAAAAAGCTAGTTAAGTGGTGGTTCCCGGGATTA
>NC_051408.1:4396574-4396957 GCF_015228065.2 Penaeus monodon
GGGGACAATGCTATAAAGTGGTATAATAAAAACTAGTAGTAGCGATAGTAAAAAACTAGAAAAGATAGTAAACAGTGCCCAGAGGGGGGGCGTTTATAAGCTTTTTATTGGGGAAATGCTAGATGGTGATAATAATAAATAGGGTGCTAGTAGATGCTAGTAGTAGAGTAATAATGCTAGTATTAAAGCAAAAAGTAGTAATAACAATGCTATTTTGGTGCTAGTATTTGCTAGTAGCATGGTAACAAATGCTAGTAAGAGTGCTAAGTTAAACTATATACCGGTAGTGGGTTTTATAGCAAATACACAAAAAAACAGTAAGTGAGTGCTACGAAAGGGTATGACTAAGATCATGGGCTGGGTTCTAGTAATTTATTTATCCA
>NC_051408.1:4397449-4397526 GCF_015228065.2 Penaeus monodon
TTTACTCAACAGCCTCTCTTCCCCCCTCCCCTTTTCCCCTTTTTCCCCCTCTCCTTTTTTTTCCCTTTTACTAAGAG
>NC_051408.1:4397567-4397739 GCF_015228065.2 Penaeus monodon
GGGGGCCCCCGGGGCGGACCGACGCCACAATGCGCCATGTTTTAGCCCCGTATCGCGGCAGGATAAACCCCCTCAAGCTCTCGAAGTCCCTAGCAAAGGGGGGTCCCATCTCCAGGTAGTTTGGGTTGCGTGGGCGTGGGGGTGGGCGCGCCTTGGTCTTCAGGCTACTAGT
>NC_051408.1:4397810-4398597 GCF_015228065.2 Penaeus monodon
TAAAAACTTCTTACTCATAGCCACTCCACTCCGGGCTCTTAATAAAAACACTCTTACTCTAACAGTTACTAAAAACCATTCTTACTGGATCTTACTCATAACACTTATCATTGACACTCTTCTAAAAAACCTCTTACTCTACAGATATTTTACTCATAGACACTTTTACTCCCCTTTACTCCCGGCTCTTACTCATTAACACTCATAACAAAATTTAAACTCTTCTCGACACTTTTTTTTAACAACACCTTCTCTAACACTTTTTCTCACTCTTACTCACAGGCTCTTTCTCATTAAAAGCTCTACTCATAAACCCAAAATTGCTCATAAAAATTGCAAATTTTTTTAACGACCCAACCCCAAAATTTTTTTTCTCCCGACCTTATGCTTACCGTTTTAATCTTTTTTATTTGGGAAACGAAAACATTTTTTTGAATTTGGATTCGATTCGTCTTTTAAATTTTGTAATTTTTTTTTAAAGGATGGGTTGGATATTTTAGGATTTTTATTGGGAAATGTGTAAAATTGTTTTTTTTTTGCGTTTCGACATTATTATTTTTAAACTTTATCATATTAATCAAATTCCCTTGTGATTATTAATTTTTAAATCCTGGGCATTTTATATCAATTTCAGTATTTTATCCTGAGATTATATTGATGATGTTTAAACTTTTTAAAAATTAACTGATAATGTATGCCATGTAATTTTTTTTTTAAAAAATATTTTTTATGTTTTTAAAAAATGAATAGTATTATATATTTATTTCCCCCTTTTAGAATGTTTTTA
>NC_051408.1:4398652-4398806 GCF_015228065.2 Penaeus monodon
GGAAAATAAAAAAATTTGGGAGGAAATTATGAAAACTTTAAATTAAAAAATTTTAAAATTTTATGGGCCCAAAAATAATAAAAAACTGCGAAACAGTTTTTTGGGTAAAAAGAAGAAAAATAATAAAAAAAAAGGCGAAACAGTTATTTACTTG
>NC_051408.1:4398851-4399270 GCF_015228065.2 Penaeus monodon
CTATTTTTTCCACTACGAAGAAGAATACAAAAAAATAAAAATTCATTAAAAAAAGGGGGACGTGGGGGGGGGGGGGGTAAAGGGTGAATAAAGGGACGAATGATTTGGGGGGAAAAAAATAAAAAAAGAAGAATGAGAAAAATGTCAAAAAAGAGAAAACAAGAAAACAGATAACGTGATGAGGTTCAAAAACTTGGCTGCCAAAAGTTTTTTCTAAAACGTCACGATTTTGTTACTTCCGACTAAACTTTTTTGTTTCTGTTTTTTGTTTATCTACGTCTGCTGGGTCCTAAAAACTACCTTTTTTTTTTTATGTCACATGTTAAAAATGAAACCAAAAAAGTCGAAGCAAAGGGAAAGACAAAATGCGCGCGCACGTCATGTACCCCGGGACGTTTTTTTTTTCTTTTTCTCCCCCC
>NC_051408.1:4402205-4403055 GCF_015228065.2 Penaeus monodon
TTTTTTTGTACTTAAATATCCCCTGTATTTACCATTGTCTACTTTTTTGTCCACCATACTTCGAAAATCAACTTAAAGTAATCGTGTGACTACACATGAGTGGAAAAACAAAGTTCATATATTGATAAATTAAGATCACAAACAAATGAAATTATCAAAAGTGCTTAACACGCCCTTACGCCACATACCAAAAAAGAAGACAAAAAAACCCAATTATCAACGACATAACCCGAATTTTTTGTAAATAAACTGGAAAAAAACCACCTACGTAACCCGGATCTAAAGCCCCCTGTCTTCTCCGCATCCATCCATAGATCGGCTTGCATAAGAGTAGAGATTGATTCTGAACGCTCTCAACTCTCCCCCCGACACGGCTATCAAGACACAAAACAAAATTTATCAAAATAAAACGACAAAACCCTAAAAAACCTCACCCCCCTAGTAACCCGAACCTAGCGCCAATCTCTTCTACCAACCCATCCCATAGAAAACGGCTTCACAAGAATGAGTAGAATTCTTTATGCTCTCCACGCACCTCTAAAATCAAACGCGTAACAAATTAATCACAACCAACGGCAAAACCCTGAAAAACATACCACACCCCCTACTAACCCAACCTAGGCCCAATCTCTTCTACCAAACCCTCCCATAAAACAACGGCTTGCCCAAGGTGAGTAGATCCGTTGTTCTCCACGCACTCGCTGGAATCCCTGTACAGAAAGGGGAAACCCTGTATCCCTGCTTTGGAATGTGCAAAAATCACGAGCTTGTCTGAAAAATAAAGTTGCTATAATTGGCGAAGATAATGAAAGGTAACAGGGCGAAAAGGAGAGGGGAAGAGTGGGAAGGG
>NC_051408.1:4403238-4403488 GCF_015228065.2 Penaeus monodon
TATCGACAGAACAAGCCTTAAGCTTCCCACGGGTTCCGTAAGGGGTCCCCCCAAACCCAAAAAGCATAGGACACTCGCCCATACCCTTGAAATACTTGCTTGAACGCAAAAAACCCCCTTTTCCCCTAGCAATCTTCACACTGCAAGGTAGGGGCACGGGAATATCTATCTATTTGTCTGTATCCCCCTCCCTCTCTCATTCTTTACTTTTTCCCCTATTTCTCTTTTTCTTTTTTACCCTCTCTTCGCA
>NC_051408.1:4403531-4403899 GCF_015228065.2 Penaeus monodon
CCTCCCCTATCTTTCTCCATTTCCTCCCCCTCCTAATTAGGTGACTTTTTTTTATAAATATAAATATTCTTAATTTTCCATTATATATGAAGACATATGTAAAAATTAAAAAAATATCAGCTTTGTCTAATTACTAACATTTTTTTTTTTTATCAACTATTCGTAGTGGTAAAAAATTTAAAAAATTTTATTGTCTTGTAAATTCCCGTAGGTCGAAAAAATTCCCTATATTGAAAAATACCTCCCATGTTGCACTTGCATAATAAAAACACTGTGTGTGCAGTTTGAAAAGGCTGGAAATATATCCAACAGAAAAAATCGACAGGAAAAGCAGCTTGGCACGTTCACTCCTCTCTTCTCTTTACGTT
>NC_051408.1:4404417-4404605 GCF_015228065.2 Penaeus monodon
TAAAACCGTAAAAAATGTTTAAAAAGCGAAAAAACTTTTTTACTCACATTTTTTAAATCCATGTCGTGTTGATGAGTCGGGCCCGAGTGATTTTTATCATTGTTGTTCATCGTATTTTTTTGCTGATACATAGGGTTTATTTTCCCTGAAATAAGAGCGGGTTTGCTGATTAGTGTATAATATGTAAA
>NC_051408.1:4404699-4404774 GCF_015228065.2 Penaeus monodon
TTTAATATAATAAAAAATATTTTTCCTTTATTTTGGTTGTGTTGTTGTTGTGTGTATAATAAATGAATGAATGTT
>NC_051408.1:4405387-4405456 GCF_015228065.2 Penaeus monodon
TTTAGTAAATCAGTTTTTCCACGGGGTTTTTCTACCAAGGATAACACGGAAGATGTTTTGCCATTTTTA
>NC_051408.1:4405713-4405887 GCF_015228065.2 Penaeus monodon
ACACTAACAGCAAAACCCGCTCTTATCGTTCAGGGAAAATAAACCCCATGTATCACGAAAAAAATACTGATGAAAAACAATGATAAAAAATCACTCGCCTTGACATCATCAACCGATCATGGGGTAAAAGTGTGAGTAAAAAGTTTTTACGTTTTTAATCTTTTTTACGGTTGT
>NC_051408.1:4406337-4406661 GCF_015228065.2 Penaeus monodon
TAGCCAAGCGTGCGTTTCCTGTCTGCATTCTTTCTGTCTGGCTATCATATTCCCAGCCTTTGCAAACTGCACACACAGATAGTTTTGATTATGCAAGTGCAACATGGGAGGTATTTTGCAATATAGGGAATTTTACGACCTACGGGAATTTACAAGACAATAAAATTTTTATATTCTTTACCACATACGAATAGTTGATAAGAAAAAAAATGTTAGTAATATATGACAAAGCTAGATATTTCTTTAATTATCTATCATATGTCTATCGATATATAATGGAAAATTACAGATATATTGATATTTATAGAAAAGTCACCTAATTAG
>NC_051408.1:4406824-4408064 GCF_015228065.2 Penaeus monodon
TATTCTCCGTTGCCTCTGACCTTGCAGTGTGAAGATTGCTAGGGAAAAGGTTTTCAGCGTTCAAGCAAGTATTTCACAGGTATGGTCGAGTGTCCTATGCTTTTGGCTTTGGGAATGACCCTTACGGAACCCGTGGGAAGCTTAATGGCTTGTTCTGTCTGTATATTTCTCTCTTCCTCCTTTTCTTCTTCACTCTTACCTCTCTTCCTTACTTTTTTCACTTCTTCCTTTTATCCACCCTCCTTCCTCCCCATTTCTCTCCTTCTCTCTTCTCCTCCTGTCTTCCTTTTCCCTTCCGATCTACCTCAATCTCTCTCACCCACTCTTTCTTATTCTCATTCTCTCTCCCTTTCTCTACCTTCCACTCTCTCCCCCTCTCTCATTTCGCCCTGTTTACCATTCATTATCTTCGCCAATATATTATGCAACTTGGGTTTATCAGAAAAAGTCTCGTGATTGTTGCACATTTCCAATGCATGGGTATACAGGTTCCCATTGCTGTACAGGGATTCCAGCGAGTGCGTGGAGAACATACAGGATCCTACTCACTCTTGGGCAAGCCGTGTCTATGGTATGGGTTGCGTAGAAGAGATTGGGCGCTAGGTTCGGGTTACGTAGGTGGTGTGTGTATGTTTTTCAGGGTTATGCCGTTGGTTGTGATTAATTTTGTTACGCGTTTTGATTGTAGAGAGTGCGTGGAGAGCATAAAGAATTCTACTCATTCTTGTGCAAGCCGTATCTATGGTATGGGTTGCGTAGAAGAGATTGGGCGCTAGGTTCGGGTTACGTAGGTGGTGTGTGTATGTTTTTCAGGGTTATGTCGTTGATTGTGATTAATTTAGTTATGTGTCTTGATAGCCGTGTCGGGAGGAGAGTTGAGAGCGTTCAGAATCAATCTCTACTCTTATGCAAACCGTATCTATGGTATGGACTGCGGAGAAGACAGGGGGCGTTAGATCCGGGGTTTCGTAGGTGGTGTTTTTCCAGATTATTTACAAAAATTCAGGGTTATGTCGTTGATAATTGTGTTTTTTGTCTTTCATTTTGGTATGTGGCTTTAAGGGCGTGTTAAGCACTTTTGATAATTTCATTGATTGTGATCTTAATCTTATCAATATATGAACGTTGTTTTTCCACTCATGTGTCAGTCACATCGATTACTTAATGTCTGATGTTCGAAGTTATGGTGGACAAGTAAGCTAGACAATGAGTAAATACACGGATATTTAAGTACAAAAAA
>NC_051408.1:4411090-4411740 GCF_015228065.2 Penaeus monodon
GGAGAGAGAGAGAAAGAGAAAAAAAATACGTCCGTGGGTACATGACGTGCGCGCGCATTTTGTTCTTCCATTTGCTTCGACTTTTTTGGCTTTCATTTTTTAACATGTGTACATAAAAAAAATCAGGTAGTTTATATAGGACCTAGCAGACGTAGACTAAACAAAAAAACAGAAACAAAAAAGTTTAGTCGGAAGTAACAAAATCGTGACGTTTGAGAAAATACTTTAGGCAGCCAAGTTCTCTGAACCTCATCACGTTCATCTGCTTTTCTTGTTACTCTTTTTTTGACATTTTATTCTCATTCTCTCTCTTTTTTTATTTTATTTCCCCCTACATCATTCGTCCTTCATCTCACCTTGCACCCCCCCCCCCCCCTCACGTCCCCATTTTTCAATGAATTTTTATTTTGTCTGTTATTCTATCTTCGTAGTGGAAAAAATAGTTTATATATTTTTATCTTTTGTTGCATATCTTATTTATATATTTTTTTCTTTCAAGTAAATAACTGTTTCGCCGTTTTATTTATATATATTTTTCTTTCTTTCTACCAAATAACTGTTTCGCAGTTTTATTTATTATTTTTGCCTATAAAGTTAAAATTTTCTAATATAACGTTTTCACTAATTTCCTCCAATTTCTTTTATTTTCC
>NC_051408.1:4411797-4412516 GCF_015228065.2 Penaeus monodon
ATACATTCTAAAAGGCGAAATAAATATCATAATACTATTCATTTTATTAATATCATAAAAAATATTCTTAAAAATAAATATACATGGCTATACATTATCAGATTTAATTTTACATCTAAGTTTAAACATCATCAATATAATCTCAGGATAAAATACTGAAATTGATATAAAATGCTCAGGAGTTTAATTACATAATCACAATGAATTTGATTAATATGACTGAAGTTTACAAATAATAATGTCGAAACGCTAAAAAAAACAATGTACACATTTCCCAATAAAAATCCTAAAATATCCTAACCATCCATTAATAAAATTACAAAATTTGAAGACGAATCGAATCCAAATTCAATAAAATGATTCGATTCCAAATGAAAGATTAAAACCGTGTAAGCCATAAGGTCGGGAGAAAAAAATGTTGTGTTGGTCGTTAAAGAAGTTGCAAGGTTTTATGAGCAAGTGTGTTTATGAGTAGAGCGTTAATGAGTAAGATGCCTGTGAGTAAGAGTGAGTAAAAGTGTCTATGAGTAAGATATCTGTAGAGTAAGAGTGTTTTTTAGTAAGAGTGTCAATGAGTAAGTGCTTATGAGTAAGATGCCAGTAAGAATGGTTATGAGTAACTGTCTACGAGTAAGAGTGTTTTGATTAAGATGCCTGTGAGTGAGAGTGGCTATGAGTAAGAATGTTTGTAAGCGAGTGAGCTAATAGTGTCAATGAGC
>NC_051408.1:4412554-4413442 GCF_015228065.2 Penaeus monodon
AAACGAGTGAACTAGTAGCCTGAATGACCAAGGCGCGCCCACGCCCACGCCCACGCAACTGCCAACTACCTGGAGATGAGGACGCCCCCGTTGCTATGGACTTCGAGATGCTTGAGGAGGTTATCCCTGCCGCGAGTACAGGCTGAACACTGGTCGCACTTGTGGCGTCGGTCCGCGCCGTGGGCCTCCTGGGGGGAGGAAGGGGAGGGGGGTGAGAGAGGGGATGAGAGGCTCTTGAGTAAAAGAGGGAAGAGGAAAAGGGAGAGAGGGAAAAGGAAAAGGGGAGAGGGAAGAGAGGCTGTTGAGTAAAAGAGGGAAGAGAGGGAGGGGGAGAGGGAAGAGGAAAAGGGAGAGAGGGAAAAGGAAAAGGGGAGAGGGAAGAGAGGCTGTTGAGTAAAAGAGGGAAGAGAGGGAGGGGGAGAGGGAGGAGGAGAGGGAAGAGGAAAAAGGGGAGAGGGAAGAGGGAAAAGGGGAGAGGGAAGAGGAAAAGGGGAAGGGAGAAGAGGAAAAGGGGGAGGGGGAAGAGTGAAAGAGAGAGAGAGGAAAGGGGGAAGAGAGGGAGAGAAAGAGAGGGACAACAGGTAGAGAGTGAAGAGAGGAAGATGGGAAGAGGGAAAAGGGGGACAGGAGAGAGATGAGAGAAGAGGAGAAGGGTGAGAAGAGAAGAGTGGGAGAGGGAAGAGAAGAGTAATGGAAGAGTGGGAGAGGGAAGAGGAGGAGAGGCAAGAGAAAAAAAGTGGGATAGGGAAAGAGGGAAGAGAGGAAGAGAGGAAGAGACGAAATGAGAAAGACGTAGAGATGGATAAATAAATTACTAGAACTCAGACCATGCATCTTACGTCATACCCTTCGCTAGTCACTCACTATACTGTTTTCTTGTGCTATTTG
>NC_051408.1:4414118-4414276 GCF_015228065.2 Penaeus monodon
AAGCACCACTGACCATGTGCCTCTTGAGATGACCCGAGGTGGTGAAGGCCCCGCCGCACTCCCAGCACTGGTAGAGGCGGTCGCGGTCACGGGTCGGGCACTGGCGGGGTCAGGCCCTCCTTGCGGGGTCACGGCGCTTCCTCTTGCTGTTCGAGGTC
>NC_051408.1:4414668-4414844 GCF_015228065.2 Penaeus monodon
CGGAATAGAAAATGATTAAAAAGACAGGTATTGGGTGAGGAAAGGAAGTGAGGGAGGAAGATGGGAAAAAGAATAAGAAAAAGGGAGTGAATGAGGGGCAGATCAATTCATAAATTTTAAAAATATTAAACATGTGATAATTACATATACTGTATATATTCTCAAGTATGTACATG
>NC_051408.1:4415728-4415836 GCF_015228065.2 Penaeus monodon
CTGATATTAAATTTTCCGCTTTCCTTTATATATATGATTAAAATTATCT
Organism: Penaeus monodon; assembly: GCF_015228065.2. Taxonomy (NCBI): domain Eukaryota; kingdom Metazoa; phylum Arthropoda; class Malacostraca; order Decapoda; family Penaeidae; genus Penaeus; species Penaeus monodon. The sequence continues at coordinate 4,415,778 of NC_051408.1, forward strand.
AAAAGACAAGTAAACCGACCACTTTCTCCTAAATCTGCCTTGCAACGTTGTTAGAAGAT
>NC_051408.1:4416034-4416325 GCF_015228065.2 Penaeus monodon
CGAGGTCACAAAAGCACCTTACAGCGCGCGGTGGGCGGCCGTGGGCGTGCCGGGCCTCGCGGGCGTGCCGGGGCTGGCGAAGGGCGGGATGTGGATCGTGATCATCGAGGGCGCCTCCAGCTCCGCCTCCGCGCCTCCGAGAGCATCGTGGGCGGCGTCGAGGGCGTGGGTGGCGTTGTGGATGCTGAGGTCGTGGGCGGCGTCGAACACCAGCGAGCACTTGGGGCACGCGTACTGGGCGCCGGGCACGTAGCCGAGCACCGCCGCTTCAGAAGCCATGTTGGGCGACAC
>NC_051408.1:4416521-4416713 GCF_015228065.2 Penaeus monodon
CTCCGATGCCCGAGGGGAAAATCGTGCCCGGATGCCCATACTCTGAGGGGAAGGGGAGGCCCAGGTTGAGGGGAAGCTCGTCCGTGCCAGGGTAGGGGGGCACGGGGTCGCTAGGGGCCTCCGTGCCGCCGGCGTGGGCGTGAATCAACTGCGGGTCGCCTGCAATGGCACAGAAAGAGGGACGCACATGAC
>NC_051408.1:4417116-4417228 GCF_015228065.2 Penaeus monodon
GTGCAATATAATTCTACGTAAATCCCAGACACTCAAGACAAGCAAATATTCAGTCCCAATCTACAGACGATGATCTTAAGCACAGTTTTATTACCTCCCTTATTTATCAGTG
>NC_051408.1:4417555-4417706 GCF_015228065.2 Penaeus monodon
CTGGCTTCGTGTAGTCCGAACAAGTGCGCATCGGCCATGTCCAAGAAAGGCAAGATCAGAGGCCGCCAAACTTTCACCAATCACAACCGTTACCTCTGATACGGGCAACTATAATAAATAGACAACTACAATTATCACTAAATATATATAT
>NC_051408.1:4417758-4418251 GCF_015228065.2 Penaeus monodon
GAAAACAATAATCCCAACAGAGCTCACCGCTGGCTTCGTGGAGTCCGAACAAGTTCGCATCCGCTATGTCCAAACTTTCAACTACAACCACAACCGTTACCTCTTATAAAAATAATAAACAACTACAACTAATACTCAAAAAGCAAACCCACAACCCACCGCTGGCTTCGTGGAGTCCGAACAAGTGCGCATCGGCCATGTCCAAAAAGTCACGATCAGAAGACGCCAAACTTTCAATTACAACCACAACCGTTACTTTGAATATAAAAAACTACAACCAATAATCCAAAAGCAAAGAATAAAAATACCCCCCCACAACCCACCGCTGGCTTCGTGGAGTCCGAACAAGCGCGCATCGGCCATGTCCAAGAAGTCGAGATCGGAAGGCAGAATCCGCTCCTCCTTCCACGCTCTCCCGCCGCCGAACTCCGCCCACGCCAACCGGCTCTCGTGGGCGCCGAGGGGGGCGAGGGTGCAGAGGGGGCTCTCGGGC
>NC_051408.1:4418353-4418635 GCF_015228065.2 Penaeus monodon
CCGAACTCCACGCTAAGCTGTCGGTCTCGCTCTGCTGGCCTGCGAGACAATGGACGGTTGAAAGACTGCAGGAAATAAGAGAGACAAAGGGAGAAATAAAGCAAATAATGAGAGGAGATGAAATAATGGATCACAGTCATGAAGAGACACACAGTCCAGGAATATTTTACCCTGGAACAAATTCATAGCAGGCTGAGAATTTGGGGATATGTGTGTAAATTTTCATGACCGGTGCTTTAGGATTTTCTCATTTACGGCTTCATACGTGAAATGTAAACGAAG
>NC_051408.1:4418667-4419085 GCF_015228065.2 Penaeus monodon
ATCGGGACACTACAGGGTTTGAGACATTCAAATATAAAACTGGCGACACCGACAAATTTCCAATTTCCGTGCCAAAACTGGTCGTGAGGAAGAAACTGCACTGGCAGCACCCGCCCAAACAAGTGCAAAAGACGAAAAGCGAAAACTTCATTAAGTGGCATGGAACTAGCAGCAAAAGTGCTTTACGAGTTCCTACAGGCAGACAATCAGCAGAACCTTTTTACATCATCCTTTCCTCCAGCAACTTTGCCCCAAGAAGCGCTACAGCTAAGCAGCATGCCTCCAGAACTTCCCCAATGCTTCTGTAGATGGGAAGCACTTGCAACCAACAGCATGGAGACGGAGAGCGGATAATAGCAATTTCACTTCCGTTGAAAAGCAGGTCATCTCATTGCCTGATCATCTGCTAATAAGGTTC
>NC_051408.1:4420777-4421980 GCF_015228065.2 Penaeus monodon
GGTGGCATTGGGTTAAATGTTTAACAGAGATGTACTAATAAAATGCCTATGTCCGGTCGAGTGATAAGGTTTGTAAAAATCAATGTTTGATCAGGTTATTTTACCTTGAGATTTCTTTCATCACTTACTGTTAAGAGTCAAAAGGTGGTAGATCTAATGCCTTATTTTTATTTAATGTCTAGTCTTGTAATGTCTAGAAAATCTTTGAAGTCTACTCTGCTAAATGAATTTCATTTGCCTTCGAGGTCACTGAGAATATCTTTGTGCTCATGCATTTATCAGATCCAACATCCATTGAACAAATAAAAACAAGTACTTTTGTAGCAACATCCTTGTTTTCTACTTCTGCATTATCAAAATGCAATACTTATTTTAAAAAACACAAGATTCCTTTCACATACACCCACATCCAGAGACACACATTCATTCTTAACTTTCTAAGTTTATCTATACACTTATTTCATGGAACACTGTTAAAGGCATCCAACACAAAATAACCACACACTACCCGAGTCACATCAGTAGAGCCTCTCCCGGTCATCATTGCATGTGGCACTGCACAGTTAAAACAAACCACACAAATAAGCTACAAGGGAATCAGATTACAGGGAAGGTGGGGGATGGGGGCAAACATCATTTTATGCTAGGAAGAACAAATGATACTAATAAAAAAACAAACAAAATGAAAAAAGCAGCGATGTAAACCTGACCTGCAGCAAGTCAGACATGGCCATGTCCTGTTGGGTTGGCAGAATAAGTGTATTCTCATGATCACGTCCCAAGAACACCTCCCTCTCCATCCATATAAGAATACATATCAAAGTGCAAATGGATATACAATAAAAACATGAAAATGGAGGTAACCATGAATGAATAAATCATATCTCTAGCAGTAAGGACTCCAGGACATGACACACGTCTGTGGATACACAAGAACAAACCACATGGTTGCTTGAGGCTACAGAGGCTGGGGAGGACACATGACAAGGGGCAGGGAGCTCAAGGACAGGGGCACAGGACACAGGGAAAATAACAGAACATATCATGAAGCCCAGAAGGTCTAGGGAAAAGGGAGCCACACGGCATGGAACATAAATCACAAATGCAGGGAATGCTGGGGGAGAGGAGGAGGAGGGGAGCAAAATATAATTGAATAATATGTCGGAGGATTGGGAGGGAGAAGATGAAAAGGGGTGGGGAAAA
>NC_051408.1:4425920-4426203 GCF_015228065.2 Penaeus monodon
ACGTGTGCGAATTCATTAGCGTTATAGCCATACAGCCCCTAATCCCCCCCCCCCACCGCCCTAATCCACATAATACCGCACGAGCCCAATCATGAAGAAGGCGAGGACGAAGAGCGTGCTGACGATGGGAAACACGACCACGCAGGCCCTGTTCAGCCGAAGCGAGAGGGCGCGATAATCGAGCATCGGCTTGCGCACTTCCCCGCCCCGTCGCCGCCATTTTCATTCCGCTCGTCACGCGGAAAACCCGATCGTCTGCCTCGCTGTACAGACGGAAGTTCTC
>NC_051408.1:4426255-4426411 GCF_015228065.2 Penaeus monodon
TACCAGACGTCGATGTGCTTGAGATAAGCGGTCTTCGGGATGGACTGGCTCGTCTGGGAGAAGAGGGACGCCAGCACGAGCAGGGACGTCAGAGACACCATGATGCGGTCCTGAAAAATACGATTCTTATTTTCATTATTGATGTTAGTATTAGAG
>NC_051408.1:4428578-4428921 GCF_015228065.2 Penaeus monodon
TAACACAACTAAACCAACCTCACACCATACCTGGAAGTCAGCAAGATCGAACAGTAACGTCCAAATAAACAATGAACACATGAACATGCGTGGAGAAAGGCTTTTCCCACGTATAACCATACTGGGTTTCTAACTGCAGAACGCCTGTGGTAATGGAAAAGACGTTGTTAGTTTATGCAAATTAGATGTTTTATGTAGATGGGGTGTGTTTGTTGTTTATATACGTGTTTTGTTCGTGGTGTTTTTGTTAATGTGTTTGCTGTTATTATTTTGCTGTGGGTGTTGTGACGAATATAAAATATCTTCCGTGTAATCCTATGGTAGGAAAAAAATGCTAAAAAAA
>NC_051408.1:4429286-4429462 GCF_015228065.2 Penaeus monodon
AACTCTCTCTCGATTATCCGTTATTTTCATTTTCTATTTGCTTTTCTTCATTCGTTTCACTCTATGTATTTTTCGCGTTTTTCTCTCTTTTAGTTTTACTGTATCTACGTCTCCCTCTGCTCTATGTCCATATTGGTAATTTGTCCCCTTGTTAAAACGCTAACATAATTTGAATT
>NC_051408.1:4429611-4429840 GCF_015228065.2 Penaeus monodon
ATCATAATCACAACTAACCTTCTGAAAATAGACTATCTTAGATTAATAACTCTATAGTCTTATTATTTCGATAACCGTATTATTACAAGATAATAACAAATAAATCAACAGATAAGTAATTGATATAACAAACAAACGTATTATAATCTTTTCAAGGTAAAGCCGAATTAAGGCAAATGATTTTTAACAAATAAAACCTCGCTAATATAACTAATATTAATTTAATATC
>NC_051408.1:4429976-4430116 GCF_015228065.2 Penaeus monodon
AAACAGAGCTCACCTTCACTGAACTTGCATTACCAATAATGAACATATCCTCCTTGACGAACGTGTATTCGAGCAATCGCCTTTCCCCGGTGAAGAAACACTCCCCCCTGAAAAGCCGGCAGCACTGCGGGTTTGATTCG
>NC_051408.1:4430612-4430708 GCF_015228065.2 Penaeus monodon
GTATGTCCACTGCTACTGCTCTGTTGATAATTATCTTTGTCGTCACAGAAAAGATAGGTCATAATCATAATCATAAAACACAGTGGGGTACAAAAC
>NC_051408.1:4431043-4431617 GCF_015228065.2 Penaeus monodon
CCTTCCCCCACACCTTCACAAACTCGAACATATTGGTGAGCATACCTTCACAAACTCGAACATATTCAGCATATTGGTGAGGTTATAAGTCAGTGAACACCTCTGGCTATCGAACGGGTACATCTGAAGCCTGAATCGACACATGAAACTCATTGAATATTGTTGCATCAGCCTCATCCTGTGTTCAGAGCCGCTGTAGAGCTTGTCTGCAAAAAAAAATCGAAAGTTGGATTACAAAGCCTGATTACTGTATTATGATGATAATTAGTAAGATTAAGGTTATTTCATCTTATCTCTTTATCTAATCAAAGTCTTTGTATGAACTCATGTATAATTTTATATGCCATGCGTAGTAAAATATCTGAAGTTACGTGTAAGGCTAGATATTGCAATCTCGTCTGCTGCAATAGGTCATGTGCATTGCGCGATTGCAGCTGGTCGAATATTACATATTGTTTTTTATTCTCTATTCTTGCTAGTGTAAGAATTTAGAAAATTCCATTGACGCAGGAATATTATCTCTGCAGACTAATGAATGATTGTGTTTGACCCGATACCATCATTAAAAAAAAAA
>NC_051408.1:4434260-4434466 GCF_015228065.2 Penaeus monodon
GCCATGCGTAGTAAAATGTCTGAAGTTACGTGAAAGGGCTAGATTTTGAAAATCTCGCCCTCTGCAATAGGTCATGTGTATTGCGCGATTGCAGCTGGTCGAATATTACATAATGTTTTTTATTCTCTATTCTTGCTAGTGTAAGAATTTAGAAAATTCCATTGACGCAGGAATATTATCTCTGCAGACTAATGAATGATTGTGTT
>NC_051408.1:4434622-4434716 GCF_015228065.2 Penaeus monodon
TTATTTTAATATACTATTGTCGTATGATGTTGTTGTATTAAATTATTAATTTATATTATATTATTTATATTATATTAAAAATTATATAATTTTG
>NC_051408.1:4436105-4436521 GCF_015228065.2 Penaeus monodon
TATCCCAATTAATAAATCATAATAACGTAATCTAAACCCCAAACGCCCCTCGATCCCAACCTCGCCCTCAACCTCATTCCTCCCAACCTCAACCTCAACCACGCCCCCAAACCACGCCCTCAACCTCCAACCACGCCCCCGAACCACGCCCTCAACCTCCAACCACGCCCCCCTAACCACGCCCTCAACCTCCAACCACGCCCCCAAACCACGCCCTCGACCTCGACCTCCAACCCACCTTCGCCGGCGATGGAGTCGTCATCGGGAAGCGCCGGCGCCTCCTTGTTCACGTGGAGGAACTGATCGCGGAGGTTGGTGTCCGTCGGGCTCCCCTCGCTGTCCTGGACGCTGATTCTCGGAAGCCACAGTTCTTCGCTCACCTGACGAGGAGAAAAGGAAGAGAGGGTGAGAAATAA
>NC_051408.1:4436567-4436660 GCF_015228065.2 Penaeus monodon
AAAGAGAAAAGGAAATGAACAGAGAATAGGAAAAACTACCTTCGCTGTCCTGGACGCTGATTCTCGGAAGCCACAGTTCTTCGCTCACCTGAC
>NC_051408.1:4436740-4436839 GCF_015228065.2 Penaeus monodon
AAAGAAAGAGGGAAATGGGGGAGGTTCTGGATATGAAATAAAATAATGAAAGAGAATGGGAATTTTTTCCTTCGCTGTCCTGGACGCTGATTTTCGGAA
>NC_051408.1:4436993-4437543 GCF_015228065.2 Penaeus monodon
ATGAATGTGTATTTCAAAGGACCCCTGATACCTTGCATAATAACAACGATTAAACCGTCTCATTAACACCCCGCCCTTCCGGACCCTATATCTCCCCCCCCCCAGTCCACCTCACCCCCGGCCCTCCTTCCCCACCCCCACCCCGGCTATCCCCCCCCCCCCCCACCCCCCACCCCGGCCCCCCCCCTCCTCACCTTAGCCCTATTGCTGAAATCCCCGTCCCTCAAGTTAGCAAAGGTGATCCTCGCGTCCCTCCAGGTGATGCTCTCCTGGAAATCGAGCTCCATCCGGAAACCCACGAGATCGAAGTGCCTGACGGAGGTGATGACGAGGCCGAAGAGCAGCCGCAGGGGAACCGCGCCGAGGGTCGGAGGAGGGAGGTCGGCCGAGTATCCTGCAGGAACCTTCAGGATGCGGCAGTTGAGTTCGTCGCTCTTGTCGGGGCAGTGGGTCACCTGGTCGCAGCGCCTGGCGATGGGCACACACGAGCCATCGCTGCAGGTGAAGTCCGCGGCTCCGCACAGCGTCAGGAGGATGGAGGCCTTCGTGG
>NC_051408.1:4438314-4439422 GCF_015228065.2 Penaeus monodon
TGAGGATATTAGATTCCCAAGCGAGAAGGGCAGGCGAGCGTCCCTCACCCTCGGCACCGCGCAGTCGTCGCCCTTGAAGTCCCACTCGTTGAGGCCGAGCGGGTATCCCTTGGGCCTCTTCTCCACCATCCGCGCCTCCACGCCGGGCTCCCTCCTGTAGGTCATCACCCACGTCGAGTTGTCCCACAGGATCCTGCTGAAGAAGTTGCCCTCGACGACCGGACGCCCGTTCTCGTAGCCGTGGAGGATGAAGTTGCGGTCGAACTTGGACTCCGCGCACAGGCCTCGGATCCGGAGCTTGGGCTGCGCCGTGAAGTTGCAGAGGGCGCAGGTGAGGGTGGCGCAGTCCGCGTTGTACCACATGGAGGGGATCCCGACGCCGCCGTAGGTCGCGCACGGGTACTGCTCCGTCGGGAACTCCCAGCTCTCGAGCCACTTGCCCCACGCGAGCGGCTCGTCCTTGGCGATGTTCCTCCAGGCGGACGCGCTGACGTTGCCCTCGAGGCCCAGCCAGTAGAGCGCCGCCCAGCCCTGCGTGCACTGGTCGTTGAAGCGGACGAAGTCGTCGTAGATCCGGTCGTTCTCCTCCAGGTCGTGGGGGACGGCGAGCTCCCCGACGAACGACCTGCAGCGGGCGAGGGCGCCGCCGAAGGTCATCTTCTGCGTGAACATGATCAGGTACGAGAACGCGGGCCGGCAGATCTCCTCCAGCTCCGCCTCGATCAGCTCCACGGAGCCCCGCAGCTCGAGCGCCGTCAGGTTCCTCTGGAAGCCGTAGAGGGGCTCGCGGCCCGTCTCCTCGGCCTGGCAGGTCGTGTACTTGACCAGGTCCTCGAAGGGCACCGTCGTGTTGTAGTAACGGAAGTCCACCATTTCGCCGTGGAAGGTTTGGGTCACGTCCCAGTCTGACGAGGGGTTCACGTTCTGACCCAGCACGAAGCGACCCTGACCTTTGACCCGCGCCGTCGCCAGGTCAACCGTCGACTCCGGCCGCCCAGCGGTCGTCTCGAACGTCTGGCGGGGACAACGGCGGGATTAACGCGTGATAAGGCACGACATGAAAAGGCGGAAAAGAAGGAAAAAGAATCGTCATATGAAAAAAAATGTA
>NC_051408.1:4439818-4440405 GCF_015228065.2 Penaeus monodon
CTCTTACCACGTTGTCAAAAGCGAGCTCCAGCGTATTCGCACGCAAGTCGATGGACACGCACAGGTGGTGCCAGTGGAAAAGCTTCACGGGGACGTCGACGTAGTGATGGACGTGGTAGAAACAGCACATGACCAAGAGCTCCTCCTCGGGCCACTTCACCGCTGGGAGGAAGAGTGGGGCGTGAGAGGGAGGTGTGTAAGGCGGAGAGAGGGAGGGGTGGTGGTGGGGAAAGGGGAGAGTGGAGGGAGGTGGGGGAAAAGGAGAAAGGGGAGGGAGGCGGAGAGAGGGAGGGGTGGTGGTGGGGAAAGGAGAAAGGGGAGGGAGGTGGTGGGAAAGAAGAAAGGGGAGAGTGAAGGGATGTGAGGGGGGGTGGAGAGAGGAGGGAGGTGAGGGAGGGAGTTGGAGAGAGGAGGGATGTGAGGGAGGGAGGTGGAGAGAGGAGGGAGATGGAGAGAGGAGGGAGGTGAAGGATGTGAAGGAAAGGAGGGAGGGGAAGAGTGGGGGGAGGTGAGAGATGTGAGGAAATGGTGGAGAGGTGGAGAGAGGAGAGAGGAGAGGAAGGTGAGGGTGGACAGTAGAGGGAGGT
>NC_051408.1:4441106-4441189 GCF_015228065.2 Penaeus monodon
TCATATTAGAGATATTATTGATCGAGATACCAAGGTCAGTACAGATAAGAATGGTTGGTGTGACCCTGTGATATGGTACAGAT
>NC_051408.1:4441817-4442064 GCF_015228065.2 Penaeus monodon
TTGACACTACACACGCGAACATTACGTCATTCGTCTCCACTTGGATTACGCAATGTGATTTTATTTATTAACTTACCTACATTCATTTCTTCAAAAGCTTCGCCATCGGTGTAGCTAAAGATAGTAGCTGGACTGGCGCCGTTCAGGAGACGAAACCTCACGCAGATGGTGTACTAGAAAACGTGCTCAAGGTTATTGTATAATGTACCTTTCACTAAGAGCAAAATGTACTTGTTACTGAAAAGGG
>NC_051408.1:4442347-4442820 GCF_015228065.2 Penaeus monodon
AATCACCATTTCCTTTTCTTTTCTTCTACAAACTACGCGTCACAACTACAGCCTTCTCCCTTATCCCGACCAATTACCACCTAATTACCAGCCTTTTACCAATTAATTACCATCCTATTACCCCTTAAATACTACCCTTTTACCGCTTAATTACCACCCTATTACCACCTAATTACCAGCCTTTTACCGCTTAATTACCACCCTATTACCCTTTAAATACCACCCTTTTACCAATTAATTACCACCCTATTACCACTTAATTTCCACCCTATTGCCACCTAATTACCAGCCTTTTACCACTTAATCACGAACCTGAGTGATATTCGGCAAAGCGTTGAACCCGCTGTCCAGAAATGACTCAGTGGTGGCCCGTCCGTCAGCCTGGAGTAGTACCCCCACCAATCTTTCCGTCTCTCCATTTTCTTTACCTTCGTCTGCGTCCGTCAAGTTGTTTTGACCTGGTGTTGAGTTAA
>NC_051408.1:4442838-4443131 GCF_015228065.2 Penaeus monodon
AGTTATGATGCAGGGAGAGGAGGCATGGAGGGGGGGGAGGATGCTATTGAACTATGGTTATTTTATAATTTTTTTTTATAATGCTGTGATTATTTATGTCGGTTAGGGAAGGAGAGAATGCTATTAATTTATGGTGATTATATGTTGTAACTAAGTATGTCAGTTCCAATTAGGAAAGTAAAAAAGGCTAATTATAGTTATCTAATTATCTATATATTGTGATTATTGTCATATGTAAGAAGGGATTTTTTATATATTTTGTTTATATTTCAAATGCGAGAAAATAGTCTGTC
>NC_051408.1:4443526-4443821 GCF_015228065.2 Penaeus monodon
CACCCACAGGTAACCTACCTTTCACAACAATCACAATCCCACAGAAGATGATAAAAGAGATCAGATTGTTCTTCATGTTGACGTCACTTGCATTAGAAGAACGAAGATCTGCAACTTAAAAAAAAAATCAGGCATCCTATTTTATTCAGAAAAAAGGATTCTATAGTAATGACATATGTTAAAATATGTTAAAGTGTAAAATACGTTAAAATGTGAGTGTGAAATATTGAAAACATGATTGAATTTGTGAGAAGGAAAAAAAATAATTTTTCGACCGATAGTAGTTGTGGAAAAG
>NC_051408.1:4443846-4443937 GCF_015228065.2 Penaeus monodon
GATAGTCAGTATAAAAATCTCATATCTGATAAGTGTGTGCAAAGCATTACTAGGAGATTAGCACGATGATGTAATATTCCGTCTTGAATTT
>NC_051408.1:4445070-4445171 GCF_015228065.2 Penaeus monodon
CTTCCCCACCATATGAATTTTGATAAGTGAATCATTTTCTATGTACACTCCCTAAAAAGTATCTTTACCCGGGAGTAGATACCAAACGATCCTAGGGTTGA
>NC_051408.1:4445567-4445665 GCF_015228065.2 Penaeus monodon
CCCCTCACAGGGTTTGAAAAGGCACGGAAGTCACTTGCCACGTCTCATTACCGTGAGTAATTTTCTTCTTTGTTAATTGTTTTCATTATTTATAATTA
>NC_051408.1:4445723-4445821 GCF_015228065.2 Penaeus monodon
CATCCCATGGGATTTTGCATTAAGCTTCAGCATAATGACTGTCAGAAACTGCTCGGCTGTTGAGTGGATGCACAGCAGTAAGGTCGGGAGTTGTCGGA
>NC_051408.1:4446229-4446294 GCF_015228065.2 Penaeus monodon
GAATACCGAAAGTATTATAAATTTCAAAACCCATACCTTTTTTGACGTAGCCGAGCGAAGTGAAC
>NC_051408.1:4446365-4446668 GCF_015228065.2 Penaeus monodon
AGTATAAAAGTTAAAAATTGTGGGCCCTGGAGGTGCCAGCCAGACCATGAGTGGGACAAACCGAGTCTTGGGGGCGGGGGGGGGGGGAGACTAACGCCCCCGAAATGACCCCCACAACAGGGATACCAATATAAGCTTCGTCGACGCATCATTTTTAGGTCAGAAAGAGTAAAGATTCCCTTTTTTGTGTCAACTAATCATCGAAAATAAATTCATCAAAAAGAAATAAAAAACAAATCTTAACTCTGAGAATAATGAAAAACACAAGGTCAAAAACACATAATAACACTTGTATCTTTTATG
>NC_051408.1:4446702-4446885 GCF_015228065.2 Penaeus monodon
AAAAACATGTCCATAACTTGTAGTATCTCTTGAGAGTCTTACGAAGAATCATATATAATACATACACAAAGTTCTTTCATTCTCTTTATCGTGAACTTTCATCGTAAGTCTTTGCATTATTTCTTATCTTCAGTTTTTATTATTATTTTTCTCAGTATCTTGCTTTTGTATTCTTTTTGTTTT
>NC_051408.1:4447577-4447861 GCF_015228065.2 Penaeus monodon
AACTTACAAATCAATTCCACCTTTGGCACAGGAGTGGCACTTCTCGCTCTTCTCGCGTACTGGCACTGTCTGCAGAGGCACTGGGTTACTGGTGGATCCTCATTATAGATTCGATGGATTTCATTCTATATGAGCAAAGAAGCAAAAAAGAAGAAAATAAAAAAGAAATGGAGAGATGATGTCACGAGAAATCAACATTCTATGCAATGTTGATTCAAGTGCACACTATTTGCAGTGTTGAGACGTCATGTTGTCTGAATATCGGTGTGTTATTCTTCTTAGGT
>NC_051408.1:4448148-4448644 GCF_015228065.2 Penaeus monodon
TATATTTCAAAATGTATACGTCAAGCTCCATATTTCTTTACTACCTCTCCCATTAAATTGCATTTAGTTATCATAATTAATAACCTTTTTTTATGTACTTTAAACTTTTGATAGTGTATCATTTCTGTACTTTATGCTTCATAAGTTATATATATTTTTTTACTTCATAAGCTATTTCAAATTATAACAACGTATGATTTTTGTCACGAGAATTCTCAGAATAAAAATCCCATTAACTCTGGTAAAGAATAATGGCTGTTTTTAGTAATGCAGAATTACAATCAGTGAAATGTACTAAATCTATTGCAACTCTCAGTGTGAGAGAACAGTCATCATATATCTCAGCTTCATGATTAATTCTTTGTAAATATTTCTTCATGGACATTCTGTAGTGACTGTGCGATTTACATATACATTCTTTTTCTCTCTAATGCTTATGAAACGCATCATAAAAGCATCGGTTTCAATACTCGTTTCGCTTTTCTGCCCGTAGAAA
>NC_051408.1:4449271-4449491 GCF_015228065.2 Penaeus monodon
TATTCGAAGCTTCACTATTTCGACTCATTGTTTTCCCTTCAAATTCTGCTTCATGAAAGTTTCAGTCTCGCGTCCATCAGAGTCGGCGGTAGTTTATATAACGTTTGTTGGTCGTTACGGTGAATATCATCATCGATTTTGTTATAATTATAAGTGTAAATTTGAGTTGGAGTTAAAAAAGGACCGATAAAACAGACAGAGATTAATTTTAAAAAAGCAT
>NC_051408.1:4449729-4449833 GCF_015228065.2 Penaeus monodon
CCTCGTCAATTTTATTGATTATGGAGAACATGTGAACAAAACCGAACATTTTGAACAAGAATTGAACGTCGCTGAAATTCATGTTCGTTTACAGTGTAAGTCTG
>NC_051408.1:4449932-4450218 GCF_015228065.2 Penaeus monodon
TGGTATAATAAGATTTAGATCGCCGCGATCTCCACGCGTGTCTCTTAGACAGTTAAGTCAGTTAATTTTCAAGCTAAGCTCTCCTATTTTGCTCAAGTTAGAGCTTTGGAAAGAGTCTCTATTGGAGGATAATTTGCTAGGAAAGCCTAAAAGCTCCACACTTTGGTGTCGTTATCCCTAATGTTGGTGTTGCCGTTCGTTTGCCAGAGCGCCGACAGGCACGGAGGCCACGCGTTTGAAGTGGCCGGAAATAAGGAACATTGGATTTTTTTTTCTCTTTTTGACA
>NC_051408.1:4451399-4451529 GCF_015228065.2 Penaeus monodon
GATGGGGGTCTCTATCCCCCCCCCCTCGCCGAAATATTGTCTTCATCCCGATCTGCAAGAAAGAGATGAAACTCAGGAGCACCGACTGGACTTTTGATTTTTATTGTGGCTCTGTCGGTCCGCTCCGCTT
>NC_051408.1:4452004-4452311 GCF_015228065.2 Penaeus monodon
CTGTACTTGTTATAGTGATAGCATAGCCACTCCCCGATACTAAATGGGAACTCAAAAATGCTCTAAAGATAGGAAAATCTGCTGCAGGGTATAATTTACAAATTTATCAGTTCATTTAAAAAGGTACGATTTTTTATTTTCCCCCTGTATTTAACAGGAGATATAGCATAGAAATGGAAACAGTTGGTGATTCTACTAGTGCCAGATGATCCTGAAGGATATAAGTCAGTTTCACTAATTTTATGTTTGTGTAAAAACACTCGAAAGATTTTTAGGAACTAGATTTAAATATTCTTTTTTTTATCAA
>NC_051408.1:4452605-4453014 GCF_015228065.2 Penaeus monodon
CCGCGTCGTCCTCGGTAAAATAAACCTGCATATATTCTGCTTCTGTAGATTTGAAATCCGCCTTTGACAAAACCCTGAGCGGGTTATTTTTTTATGAGTTGCGAAAGATGAGTGTTAAAGGAAAATTTTGTTATGGACTTATCGTTATATAGAAACTAGAAAATCCAGATCTTATTTATCGAGACTCTGTTCTTTTTTATTTATGACACAAGGGAGAATATTAATCTGCATGCTATTTAATATATTAAAGAATGTCGGAGCTAAAACACAATTTACGAATTGAGTTTGAGTAAACGAGATCATGTTGCAGACGGTCAGTACGAGCAATGGAAAAAAAATGCACATTTGGAGATACTTCCCGTGAGATTGAACTTGCAATATCAACAACCATAAGCAAAGTTATGTCGCT
>NC_051408.1:4453255-4453547 GCF_015228065.2 Penaeus monodon
ATTATTCGAGCATCAGTAAGTATGCTCAGGCAGAGGGACATAGCCTATGTTAGAAGCCTCACTGGCCATTGAACGCCGCTTATATCTTGGGGGGGGGGGGGGATTTAAGAGGTACAGAAGATAGCAGTTGAGAATTATATTACGGTGTTCGATAACATATCAGTAGGAAAGGAGTTGGATATACTTGCTATTAAGGATAGGGTGTTGGTGTTAGATACAACCATTGCTTTGAAACAGGGTGGAGGCAACTAGTCAGTCAGGCAACCGAAGGTCTTAGGATTTACTTTAAAAA
>NC_051408.1:4453821-4453952 GCF_015228065.2 Penaeus monodon
AATACAGGCTGTAGTTTGTCCAGAGTTTTCTCGGCATGTAATATAATTTTAGCCTGTTTTACTTTTTTTTCATTAACATTACAGACACAAAAACACATTTATTTATATGGGCCTACTTATACATGTACATG
>NC_051408.1:4454063-4454588 GCF_015228065.2 Penaeus monodon
TACAGTGTTTTTTTTTTTTTGGGGGGGGGTGAACGAACGTATGACCTTGCGTGTGAATGCATGCCTCTGTTAATGTATATTGTAGGTGAATGCCGTGTATAGTTGCCCTCCAACAACACTATTTAAACCCGCATACCGGGTTTTGCTCTCTGTAATGATTGATTATCGGCTTCATCAAAAACTGATGGGTATTGAAGAAACTTTGTTCATCTTTTTATATCAGTTTTCACGATATCTGAAAGTTATTACAAGCATGTTCTTTTACGTATACACGAAGACACGTGCATAGCTTTATACATACACGAATACTTGAATACAGACCTACATGTGTGACCGTTATATCTCCTTATTTTTCTCTTTTCCCTCCATTACCCTCATTATCCTATACCCTCTTCATTCTCCTTTATCACCTCATACATATTATCTTCTCATTTTGGACATGCGTTTTTGAAACTGGATTCTCATGCAAGGTGGCAGTCATAGCCTATTTGGATTCCTTGACGAGGCATGAAATTTCACTAGAAA
>NC_051408.1:4454929-4455245 GCF_015228065.2 Penaeus monodon
GTAAATTAACTTGTGTTCTGTCCGTCCGTCTGTTTGCATATTATGCTTACATTTTCCTTCTGAGATGCAATTCCATATTACACCAGAAATTTCTCCATATTTGTGTCTGAAACGAGAATCTTATCTCTGGTATCATATTCGCTGAAGGTGCGTACTTGAAGTCAATTAATTTTGGTGTAAAATGGGGTGATAAGTGATAACGTTGATATCAGAGAATGGTCTATAAGGCGCATGCATCTTGCTAGGAATCTGAGTGTCCTGTTCTGACTCTGTTATGATGGTGGTTGGGATTACTTTTATTATCATTGTTGATGTC
>NC_051408.1:4455379-4455501 GCF_015228065.2 Penaeus monodon
GATCATCATTAGCACTGTCTTTTTTCTTCTAGGCAAATGCAATGCATTAACGTATTTAGACCGCCAGTTTATGCAAGTTCACTATTTACATAACTAGAATGTTCGAGGGGGGGAGGAGTTAC
>NC_051408.1:4455543-4457134 GCF_015228065.2 Penaeus monodon
AGCTTAAAGAGAAAAGGGAGATAAAGATGGGGAAATAGAGGGAACGTAGTGAGGAAAAGACAATGGGGAGAGGGAAAGAGAGGAGGAAGGAGGGGGGGGGAATGGGACAAGGGAGCGAAGGAGGTGTTTAAGGAGGAAGAAGAGGGAAGTAAGAGGGGAGATATACAGGAGGGAGAGTGAATTTAAGGAAAATTTGAGAGTGAGACGGAGTGTCAGAGTGAGAGAGAGAAAGAGGGAGGGGGAAAGGGAGAGAAAGAGGAGGGGAAAGGGAGAGAAAGAGGGAGGGGGAAAGGGAGAAAGAGGGAGGGGAAAGGGAGAAAGAGGCAGGGGCAAAGGGAGAGAAAGAGGGAGGGGCAAAGGGAGAGAAAGAGGCAGGGGCAAAGGGAGAGAAAGAGGGAGGGGGAAAGGGAGAGAAAGAGGCAGGGGCAAAGGGAGAGAAAAGAGGGAGGGGGAAAGGGAGAGAAAGAGGGAGGGCAAAGGGAGAGAAAGAGGGAGGGGCAAAGGGAGAGAAAGAGGCAGGGGCAAAGGGAGAGAAAGAGGCAGGGGGAAAGGGAGAGAAAGAGGGAAGGGCAAAGGGAGAGAAAGTGGGAGGGGCAAAGGGAGAGAAAGAGGGAGGGGCAAAGGGAGAGAAAGAGGGAGGGGCAAAGGGAGAGAAAGAGGGAGGGGCAAAGGGAGAGAAAGTGGGAGGGGCAAAGGGAGAGAAAGAGGGAGGGGGAAAGGGAGAGAAAGAGGGAGGGGCAAAGGGAGAGAAAGAGGGAGGGGCAAAGGGAGAGAAAGAGGCAGGGGCAAAGGGAGAGAAAGAGAGGCAGGGGCAAAGGGAGAGAAAGAGGCAGGGGCAAAGGGAGAGAAAGAGGCAGGGGCAAAGGGAGAGAAAGTGGGAGGGGCAAAGGGAGAGAGAGAGGGAGGGGCAAAGGGAGAGAGAGGGAGGGGCAAAGGGAGAGAAAGGGAGGGGAAAGGGAGAGAAAGAGGGAGGGGCAAAGGGAGAGAAAGTGGGAGGGGCAAAGGGAGAGAGAGGGAGGGGCAAAGGGAGAGAGAGGGAGGGGCAAAGGGAGAGAAAGAGGGAGAGGGAAAAGAAAAGGTAGATGGAGAGGGAAAAGGAAAGTTAGAGGGAGAGAAGTAACAACTGTACAGCTGCATTCAACACATTTGTTCATGTTTCGAATTCCGTCTCGAACAAATGATACGCCCTTAGATACCTAGGTCCGGAGGGTTTCGAAACTTCGTTCACAACACAACTTTTGCCCGTGACTCCACAATGACTTCTGTTTTCGAGCTTTGTTTCCCAACCTATGGGCCAAATACATTGTTTTCTATATTCGGAGAAGGCAGTTTGGCTTTCAATAAAATTAATAAAATCTATCCTCATTGATACAGTGATGCTTGCCAACCAGTTCAGTTTTCTCTGTGCGAATTGTACACTTTGCTAGTGCTATATGGTTACACTTTAGTGAAGATTGCCACATGATGGAAGTGTGAAGTTGCTTTAAACTTCCTTCAAAGAAGTTCTAGTCTACCGTAGATGATTCTCCGGCTACTGTAACCCTGTTAATTACCATTTGTTTTGTTTTCTTGCATTCTTGACGGCTTCTTC
>NC_051408.1:4457224-4457599 GCF_015228065.2 Penaeus monodon
CCGAATCCTATGATACTGATATCTATTATCTTGTTTAATCCAATTTAATCCTGTTACAAAGACCTCAATTATTTCATCCAGTCCAATCCAACCCTCTCGTTCAGGGTAATCTAATCCTCTTATATCACCCTCGTTCTCTCGCAGATGGCGACGCCCACGGAGGGGGATCTGCGAGCACGCCTCAGCCGTTGCACCCGACGCCTCACGCCCATCCTCACGCCCACCCCTACGCCCGTGGGCCCCCGGACTCCCCCTGGCCGGACACGCCGCGTCCCAACGAGGCTCTGAACAACGTGCTTTATCACCACCCGCGTTTCGCACACCCAAGTCACCACCCGGTGCCCGCTCATCACCTTCCAGTTGACACCATCTTCT
>NC_051408.1:4457629-4458925 GCF_015228065.2 Penaeus monodon
TTGAAATGGCTCGCGGGGGCGTGGTGATGAGGAGACATCCTCATTCCTCGGATCAGTTTGTCCCTCGACCTCACCCTCATCACCACGTGGCCTTCGATCATGAGGCTACTGGTGTCGCTTCGGGGAGTCATCACCTTTTCCCGAATAGCGTTCCGGGGAGCCCCTGTGTCTCGGGTGATGATGCGACGCCAAGTGATCACAGACCGCGTTACGTGGCGGCGTACCAGAGGCAGTGTGATGAGTTGGCTGGCTTGGCTGGTTACCACAGCCCGGGTCGTGAAGTCGTGGCTAATCCCCAGATACCTTCCGTAGCCATGATTGGGCATTACCACGATGGACTTGATGTCACATCCGATCACCACGGGGCGGCAGATAATGCTTTGGGTAGTGGTTGGAATTCGCGAGGTTTCGTAATAGCCAATCAGCACAATTCACGTGATGAAATCCTACAAAGTCGGTGTAGTCCGCACGATGAAGTTGCAGCCATTCAACACCATTCACCGTATGAAGTCTCAGCCAATCAACTCAGCCCATCTGATGACGGCTCGGCCAATCATTACAGTTCAGAATTCGAAACCGTCAGTCAACACAATCCACCTCGTGAAACAACCAATCAACACCGCCCATCTGATGAAGCTCCAGCCAACCATCACACTCCAGTTTTAAATACTCCAGCCAATCAGCATAACCCGTCTGGTGAATTCTCAGCCAATCAGCACAATCCGTCTGAGGAAGTCTCAAACAGTCAGTATAGTTCAGTATATGAAACCGCCAATCAGCACAATGCACCTGATAAAACATCCAATCAGAACAGTCTACCCGCTGACTCTCCAGCCAATCAGCACATTCCACCCCATGAAATACCAGCCAATCAACACACTCCACCCGCTGACACCCCAGCCAATCAGCGCAGTCCCACCCACGAAATCCCAGCCAATGACGTCGCTCCTCCCGACGAACCAACCAATCAAAACGAAGCCAGCGATGACGTCACGCTGCCACCCTCACGACGAGACACAAGGTCGCCGAAAACTGACCCTTTGAAGAGTGAAATTGACCCCAATCAAGGTCAAAGCGAGAATTCCGGGGAAGACAGTGAGAAAATTCAGGAGAAGCCTTTCGCGTTCAGCCATTACCTGTATAATTATCTCAGATCCGTGAAGAACATTCCCCCGTGTGAGAGTGAGTAGGCCTTTACAAAATCGAAATAAAGAAATGTGATATGATAGTAGTGAGGCGGGAAGTTAGTGCTTTTGTTGTCGAGATTACAGTTCGAATTGTGATGCAGTGCCGTTT
>NC_051408.1:4459875-4459972 GCF_015228065.2 Penaeus monodon
AAGGGCCATTGTGTTTATATAACGAACCGGGAAGATTGTCCTGGATAATTCGTATGCATTTCAGGGCAAATCACCAACATGAAAGACACCGGGAATT
>NC_051408.1:4460654-4460908 GCF_015228065.2 Penaeus monodon
GTCTATGATGAGGATAAAAAAATATTCTCAGATTTTTTTTTTTTCGTGTTCTATTTTCTATTGTTTTCTTATTTCTTGGTTTTCTTGTTTATTGTTCTTTTGATCTTGTTTCTCTTTCATTTTCTTTCATTTCTCGTTTTCTTTGGTCTCTCCTATACCCTGTCTATCTTTTTTTTTTCTATTTCTAATTGTTTCTCTTCTCTCTCTCTTTCCCCCATATTTTCTATTTCCTATTTTTTCTCGCATTTTCTTAT
>NC_051408.1:4461036-4461223 GCF_015228065.2 Penaeus monodon
TCTCTCTCTCTTTCATTTCCCTTCATTTCACTCCACAGCTTCGGTTCAGCTAATGTATCGGTCATGTCCCTCCTTGAGTATTGGCGAAGGACATGCTTATTGATGGCCTGTTGATGGCCTGTTATATTGCTTGCTGGTGAAGTGAGGAGACATGTCGTGGGTTTGGTTAATGCACTGATGGGCTCAC
>NC_051408.1:4461559-4461633 GCF_015228065.2 Penaeus monodon
TTTGCCATGCATTTTATGACCTTTGTGAATAATTTTAAACTTACCTTTCTTTTCATACCACGACCTGCACCCTC
>NC_051408.1:4461681-4462782 GCF_015228065.2 Penaeus monodon
ACTTAGTCCATTAGCGCCAAATAAGGCCAAACCTGGAACAAATTAATAAAAATGGTGAACATTTCAGGATATGTTCAGAAAAGTGTCCTGAATAACATTGTAAAAGTACCGGATATTTTCTGTGTATTTCGGCAGAAATTTCAAAATGGCGTCGAAAAGGGTCGCCAATTTGGGACATTCTCGTTTTACGTGTTTCATTCATGATGGCAAACGAGGTATCAGATCACTTGTTTTTTTTTCTGTTTTGTTTTTCAGGATAATGTTTTAAAGGGTAATTATTTCGGAGACTTAAGTTATAATTCCTTGTGATAATAGGACTCTACGTAATTTCTGGTTGGGTAAGAATTAAACGAATCGCCCTGTTGAAAATGTATACGTTTTCACTCTATGTTAACTTTAAACATGTCATTTAATCTTGATACGCAGTAAGAACCCCTTAAAAAGTAGCCTTAAAGCACTGTACAAGATTAATGAGTGCGTTTAGTCATCCTCCGCTTCAGCACTATCTGAAGAGACTCATTTAAACTCCTCAACTTCGTCTTCATTTGCATTCAGTAGTGTTGAGCTGGTGCAACATTGCTGCAAGTCTGGCCGTTGCATATAGTGCCTAGTATGGAGCAGTGGACCCCGAGTCTCCTGCAACGGCATGGCGTGTCACAGCCATCTGCTCTGCATGAAACCTTATTTAGCAGAGTGATCCAGGGCAATGAGATTGACCTGCTTTTCAACGGAAGTGAAATTGCTATTATCCGCTCTCCGTCTCCATGCTGTTGGTTGCAAGTGCTTCCCCATCTACAGAAGCATTGGGGAAGTTCTGGAGGCATGCTGCTTAGCTGTAGCGCTTCTTGGGGGCAAAGTTGCTGGAGGAAAGGATGATGTAAAAAGGTTCTGCTGATTGTCTGCCTGTAGGAACTCGTAAAGCACTTTTGCTGCTAGTTCCATGCCACTTTATGAAGTTTTCTCTTTTCGTCTTTTGTACTTGTTTGGGCGGGTGCTGCCAGTGCAGTTTCTTCCTCACGACCAGTTTTGGCACGGAAATTGGAAATTTGTCGGTGTCGCCAGTTTTATATTTGAATGTCTCAAACCCTGTAGTGTCCCGAT
>NC_051408.1:4462816-4463121 GCF_015228065.2 Penaeus monodon
TTCGTTTACATTTCACGTATGAAGCCCGTAAATGAGAAAATCCTAAAGCACCGGTCATGAAATTTTACACACATATCCCCAAATTCTCAGCCTGCTATGAATTTGTTCCAGGGTAAAATACTCCTGGACTGTGTCTCTCTTCATGACTGTGATCCATTATTTCATCTACTCTCATTATTTGCTTTATTTCTCCCTTTCTCTCTATTACTTCCTGCAGTCTTTCAACCATCCATTGTCTCGCAGGCCAGCAGAGCGAGACCGACAGCTTAGCGTGGAGTTCGGACGCCTACACCCCGCCCGAAAGC
>NC_051408.1:4463245-4463694 GCF_015228065.2 Penaeus monodon
AGAGCCGGTTGGCGTGGGCGGAGTTCGGCGGCGGGAGAGCGTGGAAGGAGGAGCGGATTCTGCCTTCCGATCTCGACTTCTTGGACATGGCCGATGCGCGCTTGTTCGGACTCCACGAAGCCAGCGGTGGGTTGTGGGGGGGTATTTTTATTCTTTGCTTTTGGATTATTGGTTGTAGTTTTTTATATTCAAAGTAACGGTTGTGGTTGTAATTGAAAGTTTGGCGTCTTCTGATCGTGACTTTTTGGACATGGCCGATGCGCACTTGTTCGGACTCCACGAAGCCAGCGGTGGGTTGTGGGTTTGCTTTTTGAGTATTAGTTGTAGTTGTTTATTATTTTTATAAGAGGTAACGGTTGTGGTTGTAGTTGAAAGTTTGGACATAGCGGATGCGAACTTGTTCGGACTCCACGAAGCCAGCGGTGAGCTCTGTTGGGATTATTGTTTTC
>NC_051408.1:4463746-4463894 GCF_015228065.2 Penaeus monodon
ATATATATATTTAGTGATAATTGTAGTTGTCTATTTATTATAGTTGCCCGTATCAGAGGTAACGGTTGTGATTGGTGAAAGTTTGGCGGCCTCTGATCTTGCCTTTCTTGGACATGGCCGATGCGCACTTCTTCGGAGGAGGAGGGTC
>NC_051408.1:4464134-4464293 GCF_015228065.2 Penaeus monodon
GGAAATAAATTCAGAGAGACTGTCGTATGCTATGGCAATCAACAAGTCAAAAAAAAAAACACTGATAAATAAGGGAGGTAATAAAACTGTGCTTAAGATCATCGTCTGTAGATTGGGACTGAATATTTGCTTGTCTTGAGTGTCTGGGATTTACGTAGA
>NC_051408.1:4464487-4465151 GCF_015228065.2 Penaeus monodon
CGTCCCTCTTTCTGTGCCATTGCAGGCGACCCGCAGTTGATTCACGCCCACGCCGGCGGCACGGAGGCCCCTAGCGTCCCCGTGCCCCCCTACCCTGGCACGGACGAGCTTCCCCTCAACCTGGGCCTCCCCTTCCCCTCAGAGTATGGGCATCCGGGCACGATTTTCCCCTCGGGCATCGGAGCGCCGCACCCCCCACCGCCCGCCCCTGCCCTGTCGCCGGGCACGCAGGTCGTCCACGCCTTCATGACGGGCACGTGTCCTCCTCCTCCCCCGCCGCCGCCCTCTCACGCCCACGCCCACCTCTCCCACGCCCATCCGCACGCCCAGCCCCTCCCCCTCCCCCCCGACCTGATCATCCCCGTGCCCTTCGTGTCGCCCAACATGGCTTCTGAAGCGGCGGTGCTCGGCTACGTGCCCGGCGCCCAGTACGCGTGCCCCAAGTGCTCGCTGGTGTTCGACGCCGCCCACGACCTCAGCATCCACAACGCTACCCACGCCCTCGACGCCGCCCACGATGCTCTCGGAGGCGCGGAGGCGGAGCTGGAGGCGCCCTCGATGATCACGATCCACATCCCGCCCTTCGCCAGCCCCGGCACGCCCGCGAGGCCCGGCACGCCCACGGCCGCCCACCGCGCGCTGTAAGGAGCTTTAGTGACCTCCG
>NC_051408.1:4465399-4465519 GCF_015228065.2 Penaeus monodon
CTCTAACAACGTTACAAGGCAGATTTAGGGGAAAGTGGCCGGTTTACTTGTCTTTTAGATAATTTTAATCACATATATAAAGAAAAGCGGAAAATCTAATATCCAATTATCCAATTCTCT
>NC_051408.1:4465880-4466058 GCF_015228065.2 Penaeus monodon
TGACCTCGAACAGCAAGAGGAAGCGCCGTGACCCCGCCAAGGAGGGCCTGACCCCGCGTGGCCCGACCCGTGACCGCGACCGCCTCTACCAGTGCTGGGAGTGCGGCGGGGCCTTCACCACCTCGGGTCATCTCAAGAGGCACATGGTCAGTGGTGCTTGTGGTTGTGGTGTGTGGTA
>NC_051408.1:4466589-4467331 GCF_015228065.2 Penaeus monodon
GAGTGACTAGCGGAGGGTATGACGTAAGATGCATGTTCTGAGTTCTGGTAATTTATTTATCCATCTCTACGTCTTTCTCATTTCGTCTCTTCCTCTCTTCCTCTCTTCCCTCTTTCCCTATCCCACTTTTTTCTCTTGCCTCTCCTCCTCTTCCCTCTCCCACTCTTCCATTACTCTTCTCTTCCCTCTCCCACTCTTCTCTTCTCACCCTTCTCCTCTTCTCTCATCTCTCTCCTGTCCCCCTTTTCCCTCTTCCCATCTTCCTCTCTTCACTCTCTACCTGTTGTCCCTCTCTTTCTCTCCCCCTCTTCCCCCTTTCACTCTTCCCCCTCCCCTTTTTCCTCTTCCCTCTCCCCCTTTCACTCCTCCCTCTCTCCCTTTCACTCTTCCCTCTCTCCCTTTCACTCCTCCCTCTCTCCCTTTCACTCCTCCCTCTCTCCCTTTTCCTCTTCCCTCATCCCCCTCCCCCTCTTCCCTCTCCCCTCCCCCTCTTCCCTCTTTTACTCAAGAGCCTCTCATCCCCTCTCTCACCCCCCTCCCCTTCCTCCCCCCAGGAGGCCCACGGCGCGGACCGACGCCACAAGTGCGACCAGTGTTCAGCCTCGTACTCGCGGCAGGATAACCTCCTCAAGCATCTCGAAGTCCATAGCAACGGGGGCGTCCTCATCTCCAGGTAGTTGGCAGTTGCGTGGGCGTGGGCGTGGGCGCGCCTTGGTCATTCAGGCTACTAGTTCACTCGTTT
>NC_051408.1:4467376-4468097 GCF_015228065.2 Penaeus monodon
GCTCATTGACACTATTAGCTCACTCGCTTACAAACATTCTTACTCATAGCCACTCTCACTCACAGGCATCTTAATCAAAACACTCTTACTCGTAGACAGTTACTCATAACCATTCTTACTGGCATCTTACTCATAAGCACTTACTCATTGACACTCTTACTAAAAAACACTCTTACTCTACAGTATCTTACTCATAGACACTTTTACTCACTCTTACTCACAGGCATCTTACTCATAAACGCTCTACTCATAAACACACTTGCTCATAAAACCTTGCAACTTCTTTTAACGACCAACACAACATTTTTTTTCTCCCGACCTTATGGCTTACACGGTTTTAATCTTTCATTTGGAATCGAATCATTTTATTGAAATTTGGATTCGATTCGTCTTCAAATTTTGTAATTTTATTAATGGATGGTTAGGATATTTTAGGATTTTTATTGGGAAATATGTACATTGTTTTTTTTAGCGTTTCGACATTATTATTTGTAAACTTCAGTCATATTAATCAAATTCATTGTGATTATGTAATTAAACTCCTGAGCATTTTATATCAATTTCAGTATTTTATCCTGAGATTATATTGATGATGTTTAAACTTAGATGTAAAATTAAATCTGATAATGTATAGCCATGTATATTTATTTTTAAGAATATTTTTTATGATATTAATAAAATGAATAGTATTATGATATTTATTTCGCCTTTTAGAATGTAT
>NC_051408.1:4468152-4468476 GCF_015228065.2 Penaeus monodon
GGAAAATAAAAGAAATTGGAGGAAATTAGTGAAAACGTTATATTAGAAAATTTTAACTTTATAGGCAAAAATAATAAATAAAATGTCGAAACAGTTATTTGGTAGAAAGAAAAAAATATATATATAAATAAAACGGCGAAACAGTTATTTACTTGAAAGAAAAAAATATATAAATAAGATATGCAACAAAAGATAAAAATATATAAATTAATTCTTCCACTACGAAGATAGAATAACAGACAAACACAATAAAAATTCATTGAAAAATGGGGACGTGAGGGGGGGGGGGTGGAAGGTGAGATGAAGGACGAATGATGTAGGGGG
>NC_051408.1:4468540-4468786 GCF_015228065.2 Penaeus monodon
GCAGATGAACGTGATGAGGTTCAGAGAACTTGGCTGCCTAAAGTATTTTCTCAAACGTCACGATTTTGTTACTTCCGACTAAACTTTTTTGTTTCTGTTTTTTTGTTTAGTCTACGTCTGCTAGGTCCTATATAAACTACCTGATTTTTTTATGTACATATGTTAAAAAATGAAAGCCAAAAAAGTCGAAGCAAATGGAAGAACAAAATGCGCGCGCACGTCATGTACCCACGGACGTATTTTTTT
>NC_051408.1:4468869-4470111 GCF_015228065.2 Penaeus monodon
TTCACTTTTTTTTGTACTTATCTCTCCGTGTATTTATTCATTGTCTAGCTTACTTGTCCACCATAACTTCGAACATCAGACATTAAGTAATCGATGTGACTGACACATGAGTGGAAAAACAACGTTCATATATTGATAAGATTAAGATCACAATCAATGAAATTATCAAAAGTGCTTAACACGCCCTTACGCCACATACCAAAATGAAAGACAAAAACACAATTATCAACGACATAACCCTGAATTTTTGTAAATAATCTGGAAAACACCACCTACGTAACCCGGATCTAACGCCCCCTGTCTTCTCCGCAGTCCATACCATAGATACGGCTTGCATAAGAGTAGAGATTGATTCTGAACGCTCTCAACTCTCCTCCCGACACGGCTATCAAGACACATAACTAAATTAATCACAATCAACGACATAACCCTGAAAAAAAACACACACACCACCTACGTAACCCGAACCTAGCGCCCAATCTCTCCTACGCAACCCATACCATAGATACGGCTTGCACAAGAGTGAGTAGGATTCTGTATGTTCTCCACGCACTCTCTACAATCAAAACACGTAACAAAATTAATCACAACCAACGGCATAACCCTGAAAAACATACACACACCACCTACGTAACCCGAACCTAGCGCCCAATCTCTCCTACGCAACCCATACCATAGACACGGCTTGCCCAAGAGTGAGTAGGATCCTGTATGTTCTCCACGCACTCGCTGGAATCCCTGTACAGCAATGGGAACCTGTATACCCATGCATTGGAATGTGCAACAATCACGAGACTTGTCTGATAAATCAAGTTGCATAATATATTGGCGAAGATAATGAATGGTAAACAGGGCGAAATGAGAGAGGGGGAGAGAGTGGAAGGTAGAGAAAGGGAGAGAGCATGAGAATAAGAAAGAGTGGGTGAGAGAGATTGAGGTAGATCGGAAGGGAAAAGGAAGACAGGAGGAGAAGAGAGAAGGAGAGAAATGGGGAGGAAGGAGGGTGGATAAAAGGAAGAAGTGAAAAAAGTAAGGAAGAGAGGTAAGAGTGAAGAAGAAAAGGAGGAAGAGAGAAATATACAGACAGAACAAGCCATTAAGCTTCCCACGGGTTCCGTAAGGGTCATTCCCAAAGCCAAAAGCATAGGACACTCGACCATACCTGTGAAATACTTGCTTGAACGCTGAAAACCCCTTTCCCTAGCATTCTTCACACTGCAAGGTCAGAGGCAACGGAGAATA
>NC_051408.1:4470268-4470591 GCF_015228065.2 Penaeus monodon
CTAATTAGGTGACTTTTCTATAAATATCAATATATCTGTAATTTTCCATTATATATCGATAGACATATGATAGATAATTAAAGAAATATCTAGCTTTGTCATATATTACTAACATTTTTTTTCTTATCAACTATTTGTATGTGGTAAAGAATATAAAAATTTTATTGTCTTGTAAATTCCCATAGGTCGTAAAATTCCCTATATTGCAAAATACCTCCCATGTTGCACTTGCATAATCAAAACTATTTGTGTGTGCAGTTTGCAAAGGCTGGGAATATGATAGCCAGACAGAAAGAATGCAGACAGGAAACGCACGCTTGGCT
>NC_051408.1:4470953-4471077 GCF_015228065.2 Penaeus monodon
ACCGTAAAAATGATTAAAAAGCGTAAACTTTTTTACTCACACTTTTTATCCCATGATCGTGTTGATGATGTCAAGGCCGAGTGATTTTTATCATTGTTGTTCATCAGTATTTATTTCGCTGATA
>NC_051408.1:4472042-4472487 GCF_015228065.2 Penaeus monodon
GAAAAACAAAACAATGCGTAGATAATATATAGATGAAAGAGAGCAGGCACTAGAGTCAAAAGAGAGGGTCATGTCAGCAAGGGTCAGAATGGCCAATAAACATCAAATGGCAAAGTTTGATTATATTCGAAATTTGATAAAGAAAGTTCTATGGATATCTTAATTGGTTGGAATAACAGATAGATAAATCCTTGTTATATTTCTTTAAAGTTAGATTATTTCCAATAGATTTCATTCATAATTTCCATTAATTTCACTGACAATACGTATCATTAAAGAAAAGGCAAAAAAGGAAAAGAAAAAAATCATTATCGATTTTTTCCTTCAATAGTACTACGTGTGTTGTGCGTGCAATCAGTTACTCATTCATAAAATTTATTACTACGTTTTTGTAAAGGTTTGTAACAGTATCCATCATGCGTGTGGGTCAAGCAGGGACTTATGT
>NC_051408.1:4472621-4472685 GCF_015228065.2 Penaeus monodon
GTGATTTTTATTGTATTTATTCATTTAAATCATCGTTGCAAATTGTTGTTCATCACTCACACAT
>NC_051408.1:4473295-4473467 GCF_015228065.2 Penaeus monodon
GTACGTACTTGCAATGCGTACATATACAACGGCTCATAATTACATACATTTGACTGGAGTATTATACAAACGGTCATTTCCCTGCTGTGTTGCAAGAGGTTTGAGATTGGCATTTATTAGTTAGTGAAGACCTCTGGCTAAACCCCGTTAGAGTGACTATGTTTGGGTTCAC
>NC_051408.1:4475804-4475933 GCF_015228065.2 Penaeus monodon
GCATTAACCCCGACAGGACGTGTTACTCAACACAATAGCTTTATCCCAACAAAAGCAAAATACTCACACATCGTTTTCCCAGCATAGCGTCTTTCCGTGACGCGTCATGACGCTCATTAACCCCCCCCC
>NC_051408.1:4475979-4476125 GCF_015228065.2 Penaeus monodon
CGCCACAATATCCATTTTTTACTCTTCATTTTATTTATTTTTATATATTTTTTAAATCTTATTTCATCATCGTTTCCTTCCATTGTGTTTAACGAAGCCGACGAGGCACATGCTTTCAATTCTTTGGAAAGCGCATAGCGGAATGC
>NC_051408.1:4478385-4478452 GCF_015228065.2 Penaeus monodon
TTCCCTTCTGGCTATATAACCCGTTTTCCCTTGAATTAGAATAATTTCCTTAGCATATTTACATATC
>NC_051408.1:4478495-4478603 GCF_015228065.2 Penaeus monodon
TAGTAACCCACACGAAAAAAAAAAACAATCCAGCTCTAAAATGATACTATAAACAGAAAAATACTCCCTCCACCCCCCCCCCCAAAAAAAAATAATAATAATAATAAT
>NC_051408.1:4478629-4478905 GCF_015228065.2 Penaeus monodon
ACAATATATAAACAATATTTAAAAAAAAAAAGTAATTTGTACACAAGTAGCTGGAAACACAGTCGCACTATGTACACATCATAAAAAAAACATCTGTGAACTGTACGCATGTGAACATTCCTGACGTAGCGTATGGACTATAAACACACGAATGTTAGTGATGATAATGTCCATGTTACGATGTTATGGATTACGAAAATACGAAAATGCGCCCGAATAGATTCTGTGGGAGAACGCTGGCGATGAAATTTATGTGAAAGCCTTTTATTGCTCCGA
>NC_051408.1:4479424-4479505 GCF_015228065.2 Penaeus monodon
CGGACAGCCGCGAATTCGTTCATTCACCTCGACCAAAATCACAAGTTTAATGACGTAATTCGATTCAACTTTTGCATTTCC
>NC_051408.1:4479927-4480103 GCF_015228065.2 Penaeus monodon
ATAAACTCGATACCGTCAGGATCTCTCTCTCCTGAATATAAACAAAGTGGATTTACGCGTCGCTGCTGTGTAAAAACATCTGAACATCGCTTCGTGTTTTTATCTCATTATTTGTTATCTTTATTGCGCAACAAATGTTCATTTTCTTTTTATTTAGGAATATTGTGACTTTTCTC
>NC_051408.1:4480574-4480657 GCF_015228065.2 Penaeus monodon
TCAGCTGGTCTCGTGGTGAGTATCTTGGACTAGAAAGCTCTCGGCAACAGCATCATCCTCTTTATGGATAGAAGATTCTGGTG
>NC_051408.1:4481047-4481248 GCF_015228065.2 Penaeus monodon
ACTCTATGTTTCTGCTTTTTGGTGAAAGTACAGACTAATGATTGGATATAACAGCTATACTAAAGGTTAAACTAAGAGCAGCATTAGTGGCATTTATATACGAATTTGAGTTCTGTCATTATCATAAAACTTGATTTGATACTAAAAAGGTGGTCTGTGCCATGGTAGACGCTTATTCTCGACTGTATATTCGCAGTATTC
>NC_051408.1:4482728-4482907 GCF_015228065.2 Penaeus monodon
GTCGAATGCTCGCGCTGCATTATCCTCTCACTCCCAAAGGAATTCCGTCATGGCTCTCTTACCTCCCTCTGTTTCTGGCTCTCCTGACCTACCGCTCGTAAACCGCCGCTAAACCCCGTTGCTGCCGATGATAAAGTACCGCTATTTCCTCTCTCTAGAGGCGCTTGGCTCTGCGGTTC
>NC_051408.1:4483301-4483887 GCF_015228065.2 Penaeus monodon
ACTATAAACTCGGGAAAATTATGTTTCCATCTATTTTGTTATTTTTGTTAATGGGTAAGATCATTTAGCAACTTCACCTTCCCTTGCAAACAAACAAGCTGCAACAATGCCTCCCCCCCCTTGTGCAAGCAGCTGGCCAAGGACAAGCGGTTCATAGTAACTGTGCAACCGGCTTGCAACGCGTTCCCAAGATTTTTTTTTTCAAGAGGTGGGGGGGGGGGCGAGGGGGAGTCAGGCTACCGACTTGTTCTCATTGTTAAATAATATTTTTTTAAAAAGTGACGATTATTTTGTAAGGATTTATAATTGCTATTGTGAGATTTAATGTCATTGTTATCGTCTTTTCTTCTTATTTTTAGTGGGTTTTGTGGTATATCATTTTTGAAGGTAAATAACTTTATTTAGATCATAAATGTGATGAATTATCGCGTATATCATGCTATTCTCGAGAAACCTTTGTAGAGAATAATACTAATAAAAAGATGATAATAATAAAAAATATAAAAAATAAAAATAAAAATGTAAATAAAAGGTAAATAAATAAATGAAATATATAAATAAACAACAAAATGAGTAAAATAAAACC
>NC_051408.1:4484118-4484454 GCF_015228065.2 Penaeus monodon
ATATATAAATCGTTACGTGCAATCATAATCACTGACGTACAGTCCTACACCTATATAAGTAACGAAAATGCAATATAAGTAATAAATATTGACATATATAAGTAATGAATATGTTCATCTATGAATATGAATTTAGGTGTAAATATATAGATGTAAATATATAAATATATAAATATATACGATCCTGAGAATCGTGAGGAAAAAATATTAATGAAATCCTTTTTGAAAGATAATCAATATGGCCGTTTTCTTTGATAAATATGATACGATTCAGGATATTACATCCCTCCTGGAACATGAATTAATGATATGCAAAACAAACAATTGCAAGAACAC
>NC_051408.1:4484855-4484966 GCF_015228065.2 Penaeus monodon
AGAAGCTGTTTTTTGTTGTTTTCCTAATACTTAGATTTCCTGTCAAGATTTCCTGTTATTACGTACACAATCCGGCAAAGAAAGGTGTTTCCCACTAAGTGAAATTCACGA
>NC_051408.1:4485344-4485633 GCF_015228065.2 Penaeus monodon
GTCATCGAATTTCGAAGGACACAAAATCACCAAAGGACATTCATTCCTATTGTCTATTTTTTCCACCTCCTCCTTTATTCCCCCTTTTTCTATCTACTTCTTTCGTCAATTTTTTTTTTCAGGATTTCGTCTGGTCAGTCAAGATTTTTTTTTTTTTTTATTGCAGAGAAAAACTTGTTTTCTCTTTATCCTCATATTCTCTTTTTTATCGTTTTCTTCGTTTGTTTCCTTTTTTTCGTTCTCTTCTATCTCTTCTCGTCCTTTTGTCTGTCTTACTTTTTTTTCGATT